>NC_090185.1:34112669-34330169 GCF_024679245.1 Pseudorasbora parva | reverse complement strand
AATAAGTCATAGTTACAAGATAAAATTTCAAAACTGACATGCTACATCCAAATGATGATTTATTGACATACAAAATTTGAAATTGATTAAAGTTGAAATTATGACAATAATAAAGACTAATATTAAAAATTACAAATTATGACATACTAAATTTATATAAAAAATGTTTAAAGCCGTGTTCTCAAGTTTTACTTTTTAAGTCATAATTTCATTTTAGTATATCATCATTTCAACTATAAGTAGTAATTTTGACTTTAATCTCATAAATTTGACTTTTTAATATTAATTTGAAATTTTCTCATTTTTAGGTCATAATTTGGACTCGGCAGCAAACTTCTTCATACACAGCTGCTAAAATGTATTTATTTATTTATTTATTTATTTATTTATTTATTTATTTATTTATTTATTTATTTATTTATTTGCTGGATTGCTTTCTTGTTTACATTTAGGAACAGTTTCAGGAAGGATGCTGAAATGACCAACACAAACCTCTCTTCTTTTCTGGTCATGTTTTTGGGAGGCTTGTCACGCTTGGTTTAACCTACAGGAAATGCTCTTCTGTGTTTGTCCTGTCTATGTCCTTCACCATCTTACTAAATTCTGTGTTTCACTGTCTGCCAGTTGTTTATATACTGACTTCCCGATGTGTCACCATCCTTGTTCTATAACGTTTTCAAAGTTTCTTGCTCGTTTGTTTGCCTGTTTTCTCTTCTGCCCCTGAGGGGAGGCAGTTGAGAGCGTGTATTGATGCGCTTGTGCTACAGAGGGCAGCACGTTTCTTCTCTGTTCTTTGTCACGGGTCTTTGAGCAACCTTTTGTGCCTGAGGCGGCAAAACACCTTCTCCAAAAATGTTTTCTGAGATAGAGTTGCAAGGTTTTAAAGGTGTAATGTTACTAGTTTAATGTTCAGATATAGCTATAAATAAGCCAATGCGTAGGTGGAATTCCCTAAAAATGTTAAATTCTGTGGCACTTTCAAAACTTACATTTCTTGAGCATCCTATCGGACAACAGTAAAAATGGCTGAAACAATCGTGTGAGTTTTGGAGTGGGCTCTCTTTTTGTTCAGTCAATGGCAGCATTTAGGAAACGTGCTTGAAAACAAACATTATTTTTGCTGTTCGGTTTGAGTATCCTACCTGACAACAGCAACAGCAACACTGGCTGAACCAATAAAGTGAGTTTTTTTTGGGGGGGTTCTCTGTTTGTTCAACCAAAGCCAACAGTGCGATTTTTGGGTGGGGCTCTCTATATTTGCTCAGTCAATGGCAGCATTGATGTCAGCTATCACCAGACCAAGCTTAATTTAAAATTGAACATTGGTCTTGGGAGTCTGCTCTGTATTTTCTACTGCACAAGAGGTGTGATCAACGAGCATTATTCAAATAACTCTTTACGCAATTGGATAGTCCTTCAACCAATCAGACCACAAGAGGCGTGATCAACAGGCAATGACCCATCGTTTCTCTATCTGTCATCATGATTAACCCGCCAATAGCACGCCAGGTGGATAAGCCAGTCTGTGATTGGTTCCCGCAAAAGTATAACAGAAGCAGTAGAAATGAATGTACGGGTTTCCAGACTGAGTTTCAGGGCAAAATCAAATCGCCGGCAGATCAGGCTGGGTATACCCAGTCTAAGCATTTAGCAAATTTGTTTGAAAACAGTCATTATTTTTGCTGTTCGGTTTGAGTATCCTTTCCCAATAGTGAGTTTTTGGCGGGACTCTCTGTTTGTTCAACCAAAGTCAATATAGTGTGAGTTTTTGGCGAGAGTCTCTGTTTGTTCAACCAAAGTCAATAGTGTGAGTTTTTGGCGGGGCTCTCTGTTTATTCAACCAATGGCAGCATTTAGGAAATGTGTTTGAAACATTCATTGTTTTTGCAGATCAGTTTGAGTATCCTGTTTGACAACAGCAACACTGGCTGAAACAATAGTGTGAGTTTTGGGCGGGGCTCTCTATCTGTTCAACCAAAGCCAATATTGTGAGATTTGGGCTGGTCTATCTGTTTGTTCAACCAATGGCAGCATTTAGGAAACATGTTTGAAAACAATAATTATTTTTGAAGATCAGTTAGTATCATGGGGCCTACTTGCACAAAAATATGATAAGGGTTTAAGCCGGGATATCTTGGTGAGCTTGTCATCTGTATGCAAAATTTGGTACTCCACTGTCGTGTAAATGCCTGAAGGCACACTCACACCAAGAATGATAACGATAATGAAAGATTATGGTATATAAGCGGATCAATTGAGCCAGGATCACCAAGATATCCCGGCTTAATCCCTTATCCTAGTTTTGTGCAAACTGTTGTGTGAGTATAACCAATAGTGTGAGTTTTGGGCGGGGCAGAGTTTCTGTTTGCTTGACCAATGGCAGCCTTTCAGAAACCTCTTTGAAAACAATCACTAGTTATTTCTTGTTGTTTAAAAAAAGGTCTCTCTTAAAATTTCCTATTTAATTTGACAGACTACATGGAACTCATTTATTAAATTTATGAAAATGTAAGTTGAAATATTTCCCCATATTATCCCACATCTGCATTACATCTTTAAACAGGGTGTTGCCTGGATGAGTATTACTTTGACATGAACATGGCATCTTACCCACTGATTTAGGAGTGTTAGGTTTCCTCCATTACTATGAGTGGATGACATTACCATGAGTGGATTTCCCTGCTGTAACTTCATCGATCACAGGAAGTCCATTTCAATTCAGAGGATAATGTGTTTGAGAGTCTAACCAGTCTATTGTACTTCTGATTTGAAAGTAGGGCAGCACGTATATAACACGCATCTCTATTAAACTATGAAGAGAATTAAAAATCTGATTTGGTCATTGCAAGATCTTTTAAAATCAGTACAGTTAAATAAGTCTAAAACCACTTATGAAAATGCTTTAGATGATCAGCTAAACAATATGATTGTTTTTGATTGATTGATTGATTGATTGATTGATTGATTGATTGATTGATTGATTGATTGATTGATCGAATGATTGATTGACTGATTGATTGAAAATAGTCGAAAAATAAATTGTAATGTCTCAACTCAAGAGAGGATGTACTAAACCTAATATTTTTTAAATGTTCAAAGTACTTATACTTTTGGGGATTTTCTGGTTTAAATAGACAAAAAAAAAAAAAAAAAAAAAAAATTTCAGTGTGGTCTTAGATGTTTTCAAATCCCTGTATATTTGCGTTCAAACCAGCTTTGTAGTAAATTTGACCCAGTTGGAACAACATGTATAATTTCACTGCTTGTTCTCTGTAGTGGATCTTTATAGCTTCTGGGACTCGTAGCTTTAGGCCATTTTGTCCCTTGTTGCCCCATGTTGCTGGTTGGGGTCGGCCAGTCAAGTGAAACTTCTCCTTGGCATAGCTACTGATGTTCTACTTTGCATTCGCAATGACGTTACAGTGTCAATGAACTAAGAATTTGTACGCCTCAGTTTATGTAGGGCACGATACACCTGCATAGTCTGTTCAAAGTCATGAAAGTTGGCCACCACTTACGAAGATGCTGACTGTGGTGCTTGATTTTAAAGTTCAAAGCTAAATAGTTTCTAATTTTGCAGTTCTCTGTACCAATTTTGGTGCCAGAGCAAAAACTGTTAAATTAAATACAAAAAATATCCCTGTTTTGTGTCGCTCGTTGGCTATTGCTGTAAATCATTAGCCTAGAAATCTAGAAGCACTCTAGCAGCAAATCTAATCAGCCGCGAGTGTCGTCTAGCAACTCTCAATACACTTCTGAGCTGTAATCGCCTAACTCTTGCCGGGCCAATCACATCGTGTATAGAGTCGGTGGGCGGGGGCCATAATGACGACGGCCGAGTTGCATTTGCGTGCTTCTAGTAAACACAGAAACTGGCGAACGGCGGTCTTTCAAATCAGCTTTGACCGCGACTCTGGAAGACTTGGAGTTAAGCTTTTCTCTGAGAAAAGAACAAAGAACGGCACTGAAGTCATTCTTAAGAAGGGAAGATGTGTTCTGAGTTTTGCCGACCGGATACGCCGAATGTTTAATCTATCAACAAGCTCTGTTTTACCTTCGTTGCTCTGGTTGGTTGTAGCGCTATCCTATCGCGTGCAGAGGGAGTTTGAAAGACAACCATTTATCCCGCCCCTCAGATTGAGTCCTGTCAATGGTGAGTTTCCAGACCAAACATCTTGATGTGGGTCTGGCTTGTCAGGCTAGTAAATCATTGCAGTTTTCAATGAAATCAAATATTTTAATACGTTTGTCAATCTAGAAACTTTGCAGTTGAAAACTAACTGTATTCGGGTTGTAAATGGGAAATAAACAGAAAGCAATAGAATTTTATAATTTTATCATCACTAAGGCTGTCAATTTCTAAAGTACAAACTCACTGAATTCTGCAGCTTCCGTAAAACTTTTTTTATTATAATTAACTAAAGCTTTCTTAATTGTACAGTGAATCTATTACGTACATTTTGTTTACACTCTGTTGGTTATAATGAAAGGATTTGTGAATGTTTGGCTCGCATTAAACAAAACAAAACCTTGGTGTTGAGTAGATTCTGATTCAGACCTCTGATTGACTATTGCATTCAAGCGTTCAACAGATATGATTGTGGTTAACTACAATGCTTGCTGAATCACGCTGCAATTAGAAACCTTAACCGTTCAGAGAGCTAACAAACAGGCAGAGACGGAAAGTAGTGAAGTATTTTTACTTTATACGCAAGTACATTTTTCTAGATTGTACTTTACATTTTTTATATGTACTTTATCACTGTTTTTCTTTGGAAAACTTTTAATTCACTACATTCCAAAGCATATAATGTCATACTTTCCCTTTCGTTCAGTCACTCCGACGTAACGTCAGTGACTGACGAATGGGAGTTTCGCCTAGAAGCCAATCATCTTCGAGATCTTAGAAAGCGCCCAATGGCAGTGCCAATGCCATGGGCATGCGAAATTTGCATGCGTAACTCCGCCTACCCACCTGGGTATATAAGGAAGTAGCTGGCATGAATCGCATTATGTTTCTGCTTCGGAGCCAAGAGCATCTCTTCACTCCGGCAAGCCTGAATTCTGAAGTCCTCTCTTCAGTCTTCGAGACGAGCGGTTCTTCCGGGTGTTGGTGTAACGGTGCGTTCCAGCGATCTCACATTGCCTGCCTGCTGATCTGTGCAGTGATCTGCAACAGCTGTGTGTGTTTTCCCTGGGCGCTTCGGCACTCTGTAGAGCTTCCTCTCACAAAAAGAGCTTGCGTGTGGCACGTCTTTTTCAAGACGGGTTGCCCGCGCACTTCCGGGTGCGGTCGATATCTGTTGCTGTCTTTGGGACGCATTCACTGCTCGACGTGTTTGGGCCCAGCACGTTCGGACAGTGTTTGTGGATGTGCTGTGTTCCCTCTGTGGGAACATGACCATCGCGATGTTGTGGTCGAGTCTCAATGATCTCTGTAAAGAGAGAGAGTCCCCTCTGCCACACCCCGATCTACCATCTCCGAGAGAGGTGGTACTTTTCCTGGTGGCCAGGGTGACCTGAGGGCGGTGCTGTGGTATTAAGAACCCCGACGATCATTCCTCGGGCCACTCCCGCCCTCTTGCACATCGCTTCCAGTGAGTGTTGAACTGAAGCAGCGGGACCGTCTGCTGACGCCCCGTTCGTTTCGTTCATACTCCAGATAGCGGCGAGAGGTCGATTGCCGCATCTCAAGGTGGGCTAGAGTCCTTTGGGGATGACGATTCGGCTATGCTCCGCCTCCGGGTGTGGTAGCACTGTAGAATCTGACCTAGAGTTGACAGCCATGTTATCTCGGGCAGCCGCGAGCCTCGGGCTGGTGTGAATCTCCACCCTGTCACGAGTGCTCGCGGTTGGGCGATTGGTTTTTGGAGGTGGCACCCGACAGCTGCGGGCCCCGCCTCCAATGCCATTTCACTCCCGAGATGCATGAGGAGTGCACGCGGTCCGGGAGATCTCCGGGTCTTCCCGCGACCGTTTGGTGGTCTCCTCCGCCTTCTCTGCCCTCGAGGGGTCGCGGCCTAAGGGTACACTGGGGTCCCTCCCCCTCAGTCAGGTGCTCTGTTGCGCACTACGGTGTCCACTGAGTGCTTTGACTTGACGCGGTGAGGCTATCCTAAGCGCCCTCCCAAGCCTGCTGGCTCGTCTACTTCGGTGGCGTAGTCCAGCAGTGCTATGGGGTAAGCTGCCGCCCCGATGCGTATGCACGAGGACAGAGCTGATCCAGGGCTTACGAGCCCCTCGCAGAGCAGACCCCAGTGGAACGCGAGTCCTTCCCTGGTCTCCTCTGTCAGGGCGCAGTCGTTACCAGTGGCTCGACACCGGGCCGCTATGCCACCCGAGTCCGGGCCGGTAACACTGCCTCGAGAAAGGCGTGCCGCCACCGATCCCGCCCAGCGCGGCATAGGTGACCACACGCCCCCTGGGTCAGGAGATGTCCACAGCTGTGGTCCGGGAAAGACAACTGGCCTTACTTGGCGATGTGGGACGGCTGAGTGAGCCCGCCTCCTCAGCTCGCCCATATCCCAGGCCGGCCTTATCGGCGGCACGGTCAGGGACTGCGCCCAACAGTTCTTGGCTGTCCCCAGAGGCAGACTGAGGCCATCTGCCCCGGCGGCCCGCTGCTGCACCTAAGCGCCACCGGCACAGTTGCCTCAGCCTCCTCGCCAGGGCGACTTCCTGCGACCCCCTCCCGCGTGGCCACAGCAGCAGCCTTCACCCTGGCCACGCCACAGGGCGCGCTGCAGGAAGCCGTCCCAGTCCGCGCCAGCCCCGCAGCCTGCTGAAAATAAGGCCAGCGGCGCTCCGGACGCGGACAGCTCTGGGATGGGCAGTTCTTTCATGGGACGGTGGCAGGTCCGCCCCTTCCCCCGGTGAGGGCCGGGGGAGAATCCTTTGTCCAGCTGCTGGCCCACGGGTCAGCAGCAACCTTTCAGAAAGAACTGATTAACCCATCCCTGAGCACCCAGAGACCGGTGACGGCAGTGTGCGCCGCCCCCGGGCCACGCCGCTCTCGTCCCTCTCTGTCGCCAGCCCCCTCTCAGAGCAGACCCCAGTGGAACGCGAGTCCTTCCCTGGTCTCCTCTGTCAGGGCGCAGCTGTTACCGCCGCCCCGACACCGGGCCGCTACGCCACCCGAGTCCGGGCCGGTAACGCTGCCTCGCTGCCCCACCGAGGGTATGCCGGTGCTCCGCGTGACCCCGTTGTTACACTCCCTGGGAGCGTGGCTACAGCTGCCGGGACTGTCCCGCTGGGTCGCACGGACCATCCGGCTCGGCTACGCGATTCAGTTCGCGCGAGCTCCTCCCCGTTTCCGGGGTGTCCGGTACACCATGGTGGGGTCCAATGCCCCAGTCATGCGTGCGGAGATCGCGACCCTACTGGCGAAGGGTGCGGTCGAGCTCGTCCCTCCAGCCGAGATGAAGTCCGGCTTCTACAGCCCTTACTTCATTGTACCGAAGAAATCCGGTGGGTTACGACCGTTCCTGGACCTTCGCGTCCTGAACCGATCCCTGTACAGGCTTCCGTTCAGGATGTTGACTGCGAAACGCTTTTTCGAATGCGTTCGTCCATGCGATTGGTTTGCAGCGATCGACCTGAAGGACGCGTACTTCCATGTGTCCATCCTTCCGCGACACAGACCGTTCCTGCGGTTTGCATTCGAGGGGCGGGCATATCAGTATGCCGTACTACCATTCGGGCTAGCTCTGTCCCCTCGCGTCTTCACGAAGATTGTCGAGGCAGCCCTTGCGCCACTCAGGCAACAAGGGGTTCGCATCCTGAACTATCTCGACGACTGGCTCATACTGGGCCACTCTCGGGACAGGGTGTGCGAACACAGAGACCTGGTTCTCCACCACTTAGCTCGTTTGGGCCTTCGGGTCAACTGGGAGAAGAGCAAACTCTGCCCCGTGCAGAGGATCTCTTTTCTCGGTATGGAGATCGACTCGGTCGCCATGTGCGCGCAGCTTACCGGCTTGCGCGCGCAGTCGCTGCTGACTTGCCTCAGGAGATAGAGAGCAAGAGTGCGGTTCCACTGAAACTATTTCAGAGGCTCCTGGGGCATATGGCATCTGCAGCCGCGGTACGCCGCTCGGATTGCTTCATATGAGACCGCTTCAGCACTGGCTTCGCGATCGAGTCCCGAGATGGGCATGGCGGTCTTGCACGCTCCGGGTCCCAGTGACTCAGGCCTGCAGACAGACACTCACCCAGTGGTCGAACCTCAGCTTTCTACAGGGCAGGAGTGCCCTTAGAACGAGTTTCCCGGCATGTTGTTGTATCAACAGATGCGTCCACCACGGGTTGGGGTGCCATGTGCAATGGACATGCAGCCGCCGGTTCTTGGTCAGAGAGCCAGAGCCGCCTGCATATCAATTGCCTCGAGTTGCTGGCAGTACGGTTCGCCCTGCACCGCTTCCGAGCGTTGCTGAAGGGTCAACACGTACTAGTCAGATCGGACAACACGGCCGTAGTAGCGTACATCAACCACCAGGGCGGTCTACGCTCCCGCCGCATGTCTCAACTCGCCCGCCATCTCGTTTTATGGAGTCAGAAGCGCCTGAGGTCCCTTCGTGCTGTCCATATCCCGGGGATCCTGAACCGTGCAGCCGACGAGCTCTCACGGGTTCAGCCAATCCCTGGGGAGTGGAGACTCCATCCCCAGTCGGTCCAGCTGATTTGGGATCAGTTCGGGGACGCACAGGTAGATCTGTTTGCCTCCCACGACTCGTCCCACTGCAGCCTGTTCTATTCCCTGACCGAGGGCACGCTCGGCACGGATGCACTGGCGCACAGCTGGCCGCGGGGCCTACGCAAGAATGCGTTTCCCCCAGTGAGCCTTCTTGCACGTTTTCTGTGCAAGGTCAGGGAGGACAAGGAGCAGGTCATCTCGGTCTCCCCGTACTGGCACGGCCGGACCTGGTTCCCAGAACTAGTGCTCCTTGCGACAGCCCCTCCCTGGCCAATCCCTCTGAGACAGGACCTACTCTCTCAGAGACGGGGCACCCTGTGGCACCCGCGTCCCGATCTTTGGAACCTCCACGTGTGGCTCCTGGACGGGACGCGGCAGGTTTGAGTACCCTACCACCTCCGGTGGTGGCTACCATCACTTCCGCTCGGGCCGAGCACGAGACAGGCCTATGCGTTGAAGTGGAACCTCTTCGTCAATTGGTGCTCTTCTCGCCAAGAAGACCCCTGGGAATGCCCGATCGGGTCTGTGCTCTCTTCCCTCCAGGAAGGGTTGGATCGAAGGCTGTCTCCATCCACCCTGAAGGTTTATGTGGCCGCTATCGCCGCTTACCATGACCTCCTGGACGGGAAAACGGTAAGTAAGCACAACCTGGTCATCAGGTTCCTGAGGGGTGCGAGGAGACTACATCCTCCTCGTGCTCCTCTCGTACCCTCTTGGGACCTCTCTGTAGTTCTAAGTGCTCTGCAGAGGGCCCCATTTGAGCCTTTGCGGTCAGTAGATGTTAAGTTCTTGTCTATGAAGACAGCGCTCCTGACCGCACTGGCCTCCATCAAGAGGGTAGGGGACCTGCAGGCATTTTCGGTTGACGAAGCGTGCCTAGAATTCGGGCCGGCCGACTCTCACGTGATCCTGAGACCCCGGCCTGGATATGTGCCCAAGGTTCCCACCACTCCGTTCAGAGACCAGGTGGTGAACCTGCAAGCGCTGCCTTTGGAGGAGGCAGACCCAGCCTTGGCATTGCTCTGTCCAGTACGCGCTCTTCGCGCTTACGTAGACAGGACGCAGTGTTTCAGGACCTCAGACCAGCTCTTTGTCTGTTATGGTGGGAAGCTGAAAGGGAAGGCTCTCTCAAAACAAAGGCTGTCTCACTGGATAGTGGACACCATTGTTTTGGCTTACCAGCAGCAGGGACGCCCATGTCCCCTTGGGGTCAGGGCCCATTCCACCCGGAGTGTGGCCTCCTCTTGGGCTTTAGCACATGGCGCTCCGCTGACAGACATCTGCAGAGCTGCAGGCTGGGCGACACCAAACACATTCGCCAGGTTTTTTAACCTCCGAGTGGAGCCTGTATCCGACTATGTACTCGCCTCTACAAGTGGCCGGTAATGGATTGGCTCAGGTGTCTTCGCTTGCTCGCCATTCCACTCCACGGACTGGATACGTGTGATATTCTTCTCAGGTGAGTTCCCCGAGAGCCCTGAGCTCCTCCAGCACTGACGACGGCGACGCCAGTAAGTCTGCCCTTAGCACAGACACTCGTGTCCGGCCAGGTGCCCCATGTGCATGGTTCCCCTCCGGCGACCCCCACATGTGTATTTCCACCGTAAGCCTCCCTGAGCGGGTGTATTCCCTTGGCAACCTTGCCACCTCCTGGGGTTAAAAATCCACCTTCGGCTGGTACCCCAGTGATCTTCCGTATGCAGCCCCCCGGGGTCATACGTGTATCCCTAAGTCCTCCCTACGGGTAGGCATCTTGGCGCATATCTCCTCCTGGAATATGCCTCCCAGTGTACCTTGGTATTCCTGCGTTAAGTAGAGGCCTTTGACCGTCTAACTTGCATCAGGGTTCTCACGCTTGCGCAGGGCACTGAAAGACAGCTGAGTGGCGTTATTGTATTGGGACCCCCATTCGTCAGTCACTGACGTTACGTCGGAGTGACTGAACGAAAGGGAACATCTCTGTTACGTATGTAACCCTCGTTCCCTGAGGAGGGAACGGAGACGTAACGTCCCGCTGCCACTTCCGCTGTACCGCTGGAACGGCCGAGAGTTCAGTCTTGGCTCCTCAGCAGGTAACATAATGCGATTCATGCCAGCTACTTCCTTATATACCCAGGTGGGTAGGCGGAGTTACGCATGCAAATTTCGCATGCCCATGGCATTGGCACTGCCATTGGGCGCTTTCTAAGATCTCGAAGATGATTGGCTTCTAGGCGAAACCCCCATTCGTCAGTCACTGACGTTACGTCTCCGTTCCCTCCTCAGGGAACGAGGGTTACATACGTAACCGAGACGTTTTTACTGCACTACATTTTATAAATAAAACGTTTTTTTTGTTTTTTTTTCAACCTTTAATACTTAATTACTTAATAATGCAGTATTTTCTTGTACTCAGGTACAATTTTGAATTACATTTAGTTGAGTAAAAGTAAGAAAGTACTACATGAAGATAATTAAGAATTAAATTATATTCAATATGAAACGTAGTGCAGTAAAAAGTACAAAACAATGATTTGTAAAGTAAAAATTTTCCAAAGAAGAACTTGAGAAAATTTTACTTGAGTAAAAATACTTAAAATACTTAATACTTAATCTTAAAAAAAAAGTAAAAATATTAAAAATACGCATCTACAAACAGGAACGATTGCTTTTGAAAGTAGCGGTAATAGGGCTTGGACAATAAATCGATGCATTCTTTGATTCTGAGATTATCTGAATGCATCGCGATTCTCTCTCGAATCGATTCTGAGCTTAGTTTTAACAACAGATGGGGCTCGAGGCTAGTTTTTAACTGCACGCTCATGCTCACGAAGAAGTGTTGAAGAACACTCATGCGTTCAGTCTGAAAATGTACTTGCATCTCAGAATGCTTTTATGACATGATATTTATGTAAAGTCCACTTCAGTCTTTTTGAACTTTATGAATAATTATTTTATAGAAGGTTTAAGTGGTGTGTGTATGGATTTGAAAGCAAGCAGTGCTAAAACGGCACACAGTGGCATTTGCTGTTAAAAACTAAGCTCAGAATCGATTTGAGAGAGAATCGCAATGCGTTCAAAAAATCTCAGAATCAATCCAGAATAATTTCTCGATTCGCGATGCATCAAAATATTGTCCCAGCCCTTCCGGGTACAGAAATTCTGGTATCGTCAACTGGTTCCGGTAGAGCTGGCATGTTTGACAACCCTATTTTACATTATTTAGTTACTTTGTGTTGATTATTACTAAGTTACTTGATCACAACAACATATCTCATGGTTGTTTTTACATTAATCTGCACAGCAAAAAGTCAAAAAACAAGACAAAAATATGGATTAGCGATGGAAAGTCTCATTTCTTTTTAAAAACGGATTCGATTTGAAACATTTAAATATTAATACAATTCTGCGATTCTTTTACGTTATTGCAAAAGGATGGTTTCCCGAGATATTCCGCTGTGACATATTACATGCTCTAACATATTCTTAAAAATCCAAAGTCTGCACATGCTGTTTATTATATATTTTTTCTGATTGTTACTTACTGCCCTCTAGCTTATTGGAGACAATGCCAATTTATATTTAACTACACCATGTTATCAATGTATCATATATATACAATTACTACTCTCATAAAATAGGTGAATTACATGTTTACTTTTAACCCTAAATTTAGCATCCAATAGCAGATATTTCAGCTAAATGAATGTTTTTGCACTGAATTAGTCTCCCTACCGACTGCGTTCTGTCTGTATGACATGTTTGCGCACACCCGCCGCACTGGTGCTTGTTCAGTGCAAGTTTGAAGCTTAATGTCAGACTGAATATTAAAGAGCGAAAATAATGTGCATTCCATTTTAAATAGGGCTGTTCCTGTCCTGCTGAAATAACTCAGTTTGCCTCTCGGTTGGCGACAGTTTTTATTTTCTCTGCTTTATTACAAGGTAGAGACTTTTTAATATGTCACTGTAAATATTTCACAATGTGATAATTGATCTATGATCTTATTGCAACCCTTCTGAACAAGTGCCAGCCATTTCTCTGTATTTTATAACGTTTGCCTCTTGATGTAAATAACCCAAGCGATCAAGGCACTTTCTCCTTGCTGTTCATTTTTATTTTCCTATTTGTCCTTGGATGGCTCCTTCTATGCAGAACCTGGCTTATAATTTGTGACATTGTAAAATTAGCCTTTATACAAACCCAACCCTTGCACTTTTCATCTCGCATTTCATCTTGAATATAAATTACCTGCCCTTTTTGCTTTTTTTAAGCATTAGTTATGTATTTGCACATCCTGACATTACAAGAAAAGATTAATTTTTATTAGCTCTCCATTCTTCAGTGTTTTCCGATGCTATTTCCTTCATGAATCAATTTAGGATCAGCATCTGTTCTGTGGAGTGTCAGACGATTCTAATCCGGTCTGATTATTGTCACTATACGTCTCTTGTGAGAGTTTTAACCTAAAAGAGGATATAGATATGCATGCACTGAAAAGTCAGTCTGAGGTTGAGAATTCCCTAGAAAGATGCTTGTTCAGAACATTCAAGTCCCAAGTCTCGTCCATTTGGTCCATCCTGCTATGTGCACATGGCATGAGATGTCGTCACTACTCTAGATACAGTATAGTGCTTATTTTTGGTAGATTTTTGTCAGATATCATATCACAATAGATTGTTCTGTTTCCAGTGTTTTTGTTTCAAGATACCCTGAAAAAGGTCATTCTGAGTTTTTGTTCCCCGCCAAACACGGAATTTTTCGGGTTTCTGTGTTTTCACTGTTAGACGCTAGGGGACGCTATTACGCATCTTCTGAATGAGTACTGACTCTCCAGATCAAAACACAAGCGAGTAAGACACAGTAAAACAAGCGATCATATGTAATCATATGCATATGAAAAATAACGATCATCAACATTAAACATCATATTTATCAAAACTGCCTAATGTTAGCGAATGAAATGTGGACCCAGGACGAGCTACAGGACTGTGAAGCATTAGGAGTGTTGATGGACTTGATCTACTCCATCTGTGTTTGATCATCGCTCTCAATCTGATCTGGAGTTAGTCTTTCATAAAAACTTGATTTTCTCAGGTTTTTGTTCAAAATGTTGCTTTTTTTATGAAACTTACCCATAATCAAGTGTTGATAAAAAAGGAATGCATATTTTTTTTTTTTTTTAAGAAGAGGGTCAGCTCTTTCTTGTGATATATTGCATGCTCAGATATTCGTAAAGCAAAATATTCTATGGGCTATTACATTTTGGTGAAAATGGTCAAAAACCCTGGCGGTAGCTGGCAACTTTTATTAAAAGCGATGGCGGGGAAAAAGTTAAAGAAGAACAAATAAGATCACTGTGTAATTTTGTTAAAAGTTCATCACAATCCCTTCAGGAGAATTTATAGATCACTTTAATTTCACATAGAAATAGTCAACCCTGGAGAGAAACAAATTTGAGTTTGCAATGAAAGCCCTGAGTGCACTGCACTTAAATTACACAGATAGAGGTTTTTTCCCAAGTGATGTTTCATATTTTTGTGATGCACAGCAAAATGTTGAATCCACTATTACATTTGGACGCTCTGTTCTGCCTACCGTGGCATGATATTATATGAAAGTGTGTGCAGAATTCAGAATGGCAAACTTGTGAAAGTCTTTGAGTGCTTTGGTTCCAAAAAGAGTTCAAGCATGTAAATGCTACATAGAAAAAAAGCACTGGATTCTTCCCAAATCCCAAACATTCCTCATTCCCCTCATGCTGCATTAGAAACATCTCAGGAAAAAGTGTGTTAGAAGAACTGGATTGCAACAGTTTAGTTAATGTTTGGACAAAAATACTTGCCATTTTCCAAACGTTTCATTTATAGTTAGAAGGATAGTCTTGTAAGAATCCCCTCTGGATTTTCTTGATGTTATCAAGTTTTCGGAAAAAGAACTAATTATTACTATAAACATATTTATTTTTTAACAATTAAGTATTTGCTTATTATTTATAATTGTTTAATTTAGGAAGATTATGGTAAACAGAGACTTTTAAAAAAATATAATTTTTTGGAATAGAAAAGTGCAGTTTGTACATTCTACTAAATAACTCCTTTCGTGTTTCACTGGGGAAAAATTATGTCAATTATGACACATTTTTAATTGTTTCTTCTATTTATTGCTAGGATACCTCTCATCTCATAATATCTTGTTTTGTCACAGAAAAATTGCAAACCATCAAACAGCCTTAGGAGACATGCAATTTTAAATATCATTACCAACAAAGACTACAACAGTCACATGTCTAAACAGACAGCAAACACAGCAATTTAGCCACGACAGGCTGGTTCTTTACTCAAACCATCCTTGTGTCCCTTAATGAATACCTGAAGTTTTGTGTCAGGGGCCTTTAATTTTCTTTAAGACTGATATTTTGTGTGTAACTTTGTAATTGCTTGTCACTTGTTTTCTCGCTTGCTTGTTGACACGTTATGTGATTCAGAATTAAGAGAATGATGCGTTTTTTGCTTGTGAGTTTGCTCTGACGCTAATTGGAGTGTCACATCTTGTGTTGTGTTAAAAGATTGGATGCTTGCGTCACTTTTGATTTAACCGATGGGTGACGTGCTGTGCTGGTTGATGGCTAATAGGTGGTATTCTGGGCTCAGAGTCTCTCGCTTGAAAGAGGAACAGTTGCCAACGGTGAAAAAAAGGCATGAAGGCGAAATCATTGACCTATTTGTGATGCTCCTTTTGCTCCTGTAATTAATAGTTGAATGAAATGCCGTCCGTAACCCATTTTACCTCAGCGATGTGATGTATAAAGTGAAAGTGGATGTGCAATGGGAAAAATGTAGGGCAGGATTTTATCCGTCAGGAATTCATTGGTTTGTTTAAAAATGTGTTACGTATAAATGAAAGCTAGTTTGGGACATTCAAGACTCACTAAATCATATTTATTTAAGGGAAAATAGAGAAACTGGTTTGTGATTTTGTGTAAGAATTTCATGAGTGTAATAAATGTTATTTTTTATTTTTTTATTTTTTAAAGGTGCACTATGTTAGCCTAGAAATCTAGATGCACCCTAGCGGCAGCAAATCTAATTTTCCGCGAGTGTCGTCTAGCAACTCTCAATACACGTCTGAGCTGTAAAAACCAAACTCTGGTCAGGCCAATCACATTGTGTATAGAGTCGGTGGGCGGGGCTTAACATTTCTCTTTTCCCTCCCTTTTCTGTTTTTTGCTCCTCTGAGTAATATCCAAATCTTTGTATTTGGGGCACTTTTTGCGTTTCTTTGCCTCTTCATGACAGATCACTTCCTTTACTCCTCAGTTGTAAGTCGCTTTGGATAAAAGTATTTGCTAAATGCATGTAAATGTAAGGCAAACTTTTTCCCCTCAGAATAAAGTGCACTGATCACAATAAGACCAAAATTGTATTGCAAAATCAAACTCATTTGTAATTTATAATAGTGTTTTATTTGTTATTACATTAAACCCTTTCCACTTTTTGAAATGTTAGCTTAACAACATATATGGTAATACTAATGGTATCAAGTTATCTTAGCAACATGTTGTTAGCTTAGCATTGTGCTAAAATGCTAGCTCAGTAATAATAATGTTGCATAAAATTCAGTCCATATGTTCATATTTTGTGGATAATTTTGCCTTTGGTGTGTTTTGAGGATTTTTGAATATATATATATATATATATATATATATATATATATATATATATATATATATATATATATATATATATATATATATATATATTAGGGATGCCACAATTCTCAATGTAATATTGAACTGCTTGGTACGGCATTCACGGTTTAATACGCGCTTGTGAATTTCGGTTTTGCATTTAATTAATTATTTCTATTTCTCTTCAGAAATATTTCTCTGTTTATTTCAGCTCTATTTGTGGGTGCCTGTGAGTCTACGCACTGATATGAGAAATCATCCAATCATATGCAATAAAGTTGGGTGTTTAGCCGCATTTAAAGCCTTGCCGGTTAAATATTTCATTCAAGTTTTACATGCGCTGAGCATTAAAGGAACAGTTCACCTCTTCTTCTTCTTCTTCTTTCGGCTGTTCCCTTTAGGGGTCGCCACAGTGAATCATCTGCCTCCATCTTGTCCTATCCTCTGTATCCTCTTCTCTCAGACCGACTACCTTCATGTCCTCCTTCACTACATCCATAAACCTCCTATTTGGTTTTTCCTCTCGATCTCCTGCCTGGCAGCTCTAACCTCAGCATCCTTTTACCAATATATTTAATATATTCACCTCTAAAATGATGTTAATAAAACAACAAAAGACAAAGAGAAAATTAATCACTGCTCTTGAATAAAGTAATAATACAGTAGCTTTTAATAAATGTATATTGGATATTGAAGTTTTAATTTTAGCCTAAATTTATTCACTCAATTTCATACTTAAATGTTGCTGTACAGCCCTGAGCTACCACTGTAAATCTTTATATATATTTATTTGATATTATACAATACACTAGGAATGTGTATAAGGGTTTAAAAGAAAAAGAAAAAAAAAGTTAAGTTAAGTTTAAGTTGTGCATTTGAGACATGAACTATTATGTTTATACTTTAGATGCAAAAAAGGCGAACAATTGCAGGACAGCATTCAAATATACAAATTTACATTTATAGCCATAATTACAAATGGTGGTAGCAATGTAATTGTCATGGGTTTCCAGAGAATGCTAGAATTGATGTATACTTTAAATGTAAAGTCCCTTTTAATAGAAACATGTAAAAATGTAAATTTAAACACATAAAGCCAGATGCCTCGAGTGCCATGACAATAGCAGAGTGGTTATTGTTGCATTCAAATTATGAGGAACTAATGTTGATGGTAAAACTAACACAACTTGCTGCCTTGCTATAAATTACACTTGCACTGTAATCCCTTAATTTTGTACATAAACCCTTCAGCTTGGCACACTTGAAACAGCAGTACCTCGCCACCTTAAGGAACAAATTATGTAAACCTTCATTACACTGAAAATTAGAGGTTTTGTAGTGAAACTCCATCTCAGCCTTGGGGAATTAAACATACTGACGCAAAAACACCGCAATTAACTGTGACATAGCAATTTCATTAAAAGTTGTAGGGACAGATGAGTAATTACAGCTTATTTTGGGAAATCTTTGAAGCTGTTGATCTCCCTCTGCTATGGGGAAAAGAGTTGCACACATACGACATGGAAAAAGTTTGTGGTTATAGGTCACACCCCACATTATGACTCTATGTGTAGTAATTAAAGATTTGTCCATCACTATACGCAGATGGAAACGGGCTTCTCCAGTAATTGGGGTGTAATTGCTACGTATTCACTCAGTAATGCATTCATTGATTCAAGTGTAATTAGGTTAATGCTTGATGCCGGGTCAAGAGTTAGAGGTGAAGTTTGTGAATTTGTGCTGGGAAGTATGGAAATTATCTGCTTCACAAGCTCAGAATTCCCCCCCACACACCCCCACCCACCCAAGTTTCATCATTATAAACCATTTTGATTTTCTGCATGGAAGTCAATGAGACCTTGAAAAAAGTCATATCACACTATATGACGGATAAAGAGATTAATTGCCGCACATTTCAGCATTAGATTTTATTTGATAAGAGAGAATGGAGTTTTTTTTTTAAAGGAGTTGGTGCGGCTGAAATCATCAGAACAGAGATGATCAAACTTCATTTCGCTTCGGGTTGAGGATGGATGAACCTGTCAGTCTCACCGTATCTCTGAGGGCTCATACGGTATGTCTGCTTTGTTTTAATTTGAGGTTAGCTGCGCACACAATTGCACCTTGCTTGCACTGTAGTTCCACTACAGCTCTTTATGAAAGAATAAATAAAGCGCATTAAAGTACTTGCCTCCTAATTGATTAAACAATTCATTTTTGTTAGCAAATTGGTCAGTTAACAGCATGTCAATATAACCACTAAGCTAACAATCTACAGTGTTTCTAAGCTAACATTTTAAAGCTAATAAAGCTAATATTGAATTATGTATCCCTCAAGTATAATCAGAAATATCAACGTGATCTCATGAAAATACGTGAGTATTTTTACGTAAAGTGTGATTCTACTACACGTACATTTACTAACGTTTTCACACACAATAAAACGTACAATACTGACTTATTAACAGCACTAAAATGTACAATATTGACGTATTGACAGCACTAAAATGTTAATTATCGACGTATCTGTTAACGTGTAAGCAGCCAGCCACCGGGTCCCATAAATCGTGGCATTAATATTGTTTATTTTATATCCAATAGTCACATCCATACATGTTTTCAGTCACATGTATTAAATGCATTTTACTAAGTTAATCAACCTAATATAAAATAACAGAAATATAAAATAACATTTTGCTCTCGTGACATAACTACAAACTCATTTCGGGTGACTAGATAATGTTAAAAGAAGACTGAATTTTAAAACCGTCAGATGAATAACATTCTTGCCAACCATTTTGTAGTATTTAGCTTGTTGTTTGCTGTATTCAGCAACTGGCGATCACAACACCAAAACACAACATCAATTCACAAAATGCAACACTTTATTCGTTTGCTGTAATCCAAATCGTTAGAATCCATATGTTTGCGAGAAACAAATCTAAAATTGAGCCCGGTGATCTTCATCTCCATTAGTCTTCATCTCCTCTCAGTAGCGCGACGGCAAACATCAAATCTCACACTCGTAAATTCAAATTTAAAAAACGCGCCCTCATGAAGCGTTACGACATGATTTACGGCAGTGGCATCGAACGCTCATTGGCTCTCGCCTGCTTCGTCACAGATTTTGACATGTCGTGTTTCAGTCGATTTGTATTTGAAATGGGAAACGCGCAACTTCACGGAGAGAAGCCGGATTAATATTTTCATGGATTAATAGCTAAGCTAACATTCTGCTCTGTACCTCATACAAAACTATTAACGTTATATACCACCAGAGAGGACTGCGACTGCAACACATCTTCATTTGAACTACTTTTGGTACAGCTTTTGACATTTTTGCAATAAATAAATTATTGTGAGTACACTGGTCTGTCTGTTATGCTTTGATTTATAACAGTACGTTGTTTTAATAAATGCTAATGGGTAGGTTTAGGGGTAAGTGCCGTTCAAAATATTTTTTTTAATGCTATATTGTTACCAAAATCGTCATTTTCCAACGTTTTACCCTTTTATTTTCTTTATATTCTGTATTAAATTGGTAGGTTTAGGTTTGGGGTAGTGTTAAGGGATCGTAGATTAATCAATAAAATGGTCAAAGGGAAATTATATAGATATCTTTATGATATAACAAAACAAAAAAAATGTTTTAAAGTTTTGTATTCTTAAAAAAAAAGATTTCATGATGGATTCGTAAATATTTTACGTTTTTTAGCTGTAAAAATGTAATAATACTACGTTTAAATGTTGCAAATACGTCTATATTTTACATTTTAGCACTTCTCCAAACGTACTAAGACGTACGTTTAGTCTCTTTGAAAGTAACGTATTAATACCTACGTATTAACGATGAGACCAGGCTGGAAATATCGTAATTACAAGTTTCAGGCACATGGATGACCAAACCAAGTGTATGTCATGTGGAAATGCTGATTTATAATATGGTTACCTATAGTGTAGGGTGAATTCGGAGTGATTGGGACACTCTTTGCCATTGAAGACGACTTGGAGAAAGTGTCCTAATCACCCTGAATTCAAGTCTGGTTGAAGGACAGCATTGAGCAGGATGTGGGATAGTGTGTTATATATATATATATATATATATATATATATATATATATATATATAAAGGCTTTTTATCCAATTGATCAACCAACTAATTGATTATCAGAATAGTTGCAGCTCTATTTTAAAGCATTGTTCAACTCCTTTTGTCCACTTAGCAACAACACTGACTTTCAGTGTTTGGACAAAAACAAACAAACAAAAAAAAAAAAAAAAAAAACCCTGAGATATGTTTTGAAATATTGTGTTCCACAGAAGTAGGAAAGTAATTTTAACCGCTTAGCAATAGCAATCACTTTTTTGGATTGTCTCAACTCTTATAAATGTTAGCAATTGTCATCTAGTGTCAGGCTAGCTACGTGATATAAATGCTTGACACGGCCTTATCTTATGGAACATAGCTGTTTCATACAGTTGACCTTTCAAAAGACACAGTACCATATTACTTTTTACGGATTTTACTGTGATGTAAAATGTGACATTTGAACCACATTTTAAATTCTGGGTCAGCACTCTGTCCATTGTGCACGTTTCACCTCAAATGCACTGGAGCAAAGAACCTTCCACCATGCTATTCTAGAAGGAAAAAATATAACTGTGCTCGTAGCCTGGGACCATGACATTTTCCGAGAGTGTGTAATGAGCTCATTACAGCTCTGAGACTTGAAGGAACACAAGCACTGGAGTCTGGGACATCTGCGTAACCTTGAAGTCCTCAAATGAGGTGAGCCGAGAAAGAAGCTGTCACAGCGCTCCAGTTTCTCGTTGTGGTTCTACCTCTCGGCATCTGACATATTTCCCTACAAAGCGGATATTGTATTTGGCCTTTAACTGAGTCATCTCTTCTTCTGACAAATTACAAGGATGAAGGTTTCAACTGCCATTCATTAAGACAAAGTTCTAAAGCAAGATAAAAAGAGGAATACCAGAGGATTTGTGTTGTAGATGTGTTTCCCGTCAGCCATCATTGTCGAGAAACACTGTCAGGTTTTAAAATTAGCACGGCGGCAGCTTGCGAGGTTCTCCTGCTGCCGTAAAAAGAAAGATGACTTGTTTTATCCGAGAAATACACTTGTAAGTGATGAAGTCACACCAATTCCAAAGAAGCTGTGATATCTAAGTAAGGCTCCAGACAGCTGCTCAAAACTTTCTCAACGTACTGAATTAGATGATTCAGCATCTGGTGTGTGGCTCTTACTAAAAAGCATCAACATGATAATGTTTTAGGAGGTTGAAAGGGCATTTATACAGTATTCTGAGTCTAGTTGAAGCTACATCATGTATTATGCAGTGGTTTTTGTGAGCCAGGTGCCAATTTTAGGCCTTGATTAGTAGCACACCTTAACAAAACTGTATGATTTTAGGGACAATTAGTATCTAAGAAGAAGAAGAAGAAGAAGAAGAAGAAGAAGGGTTAGGGTTAGTCTTGTGTGGACTATATATAAACATTTTTGATGTAATATATCTTAATTGGGACAATATTAAATAAAAAATAGCATGTATTTTTGTATGATCCCTCTTATTAAATTAAATGTATTCACGTTTTCACAGATTCTGCAAGTGGTTCACATACTTTTTCTTTGCAACCGGTATCCTATTTTATGTTTTTTTCTTCTTTTATTTCTATATGTCGGTTGCCCCACATGACTTTGATTTGGTGTACAAAAGTTCAACCATTTGTAATATTTTAGTAAGAAGAAATTGTCCAAATATTTAAAGGGTCATGAAACCCCCCTGCTGCAGCGGTGTTTTTTCAGACCTTAGATTTGAAAAGGCTTCTTAAAAGGGGAGTGGTCGACTGTGAAAAGGTGGGATGGTTATTGTATGGAAAGAGGGAATGGTTTGCATTAATAGAGGAGTGTCATTAGGTGCATTAAGATTAGCGATACCAACAGCAGCAGTTACAGCTGTTCTGAGACATGTTCTTTGTTCACGTTGGCATTGTTTACCACAGTGAGATTAAATGAGGGATGAGTACAGCGAATGAGAGAGCTATGAGTGGCGTGCAGCAGAGATCGCAAATCATTCAGCTCTTCAAATCAGCATAATTCAGTGAGAAATGGAAAATAAATGTTATTCTGCATGACGAAATATTTTGCAAACGTGATATTTGTCCAAATATGCACGCTGTTTGGCAAGATGAACAACGCGCCGACGTGATAAGAGAACGTGAACCACCCACGAACATGTGATGCGACAGAGATGTGTAATTGTAGATCGGGGTAAAAGCGCAGGGGTTTGAGGCTTCATAGTCTCGACCGCATATCTGAAGCACAGAGCGACGTGCGCTGGGCTGCTGTGACGATCCGCGGTGTCACTCAGCAGCTAAATCTATTTGTCCAAATATGCAGCACACTGTTTCACTAAGAGCCCGAACACATGCGGTTTAGTGCATGTTTGTGACCACAAATAAAACGGAGGGGACGTGGCTTTTGATTCTTGTTGATATTTCATCAAAAATATTGTTCATTAGCCTACAGATTGGTTATTTTGCACTCCTGACATAAATTAGATCAACGCTTGCAGGTTCGGCGTGCGATTCCTCAAGTTAATTTTACTTTACCGAGCCTTTGTAGCAAAAGCTTCCACAGACAGCGCCCGCTTACAGCACGCTCGGCGCCCTTACGTTACTTCGTATCAGCATAACGCCTCCCTTTTCTCCTTGACTTTTCCGCACGCTGCTTCCAAAACTTCCCCACCATGTCTCTACAATAATGATGGAAGACGAGCCTGACAGAAGTGACTGTCTCATGCATATTAACTATTATTGCATATCATGCATATTAAACATTAATGAGTACCCGTAGTGTTTTCAATGATGTGCAGGCTATACATTTCTGTTTACATCTCAAAAAAAGTGTTTTGGGGTTTCATGACCCTTTAAGGATTTCCTTTCAAGATTTTCCACCTTTTAATAATTCTATTTATATTTATATTTGACAGTTGTCCCACCCTGACATTATTGACTTCCAAAAATATCAAACAGAATTGTAATTCAAAAGTTGAAGGCCCACTGAAGAAGAAGAAGAAGAAGAAGAAGAAGGAGAAGAAGAAGAAGAAGAAGAAGAAGGAGAAGAAGAAGAAGAAGAAGAAGAAGAAGAAGAAGAAGAAGAAGAAGAAGAAGAAGAAGAAGAAGAAGAAGAAGTGCCTTGAAAGCATTGTTATGTTTTGATATAATATTCCATTGAAACAGGAAGACAGGGCGGGGCATATCAAACAGCTCCTCCCCTTTTTAAAATAGCCAATAGCGTTTAGTTTATATCACAGCTCATTTCCTCCTAATTTTGAACCGTTTCTCATTTTAATCTCCTCCATATTGCTTTAAAATATAGTGCTCTGTGCAGAATACAAATGCGTCGGAGACGTTTTGTGGTCTTTGCTGACTCACGAATACCTTTCACTCTGTGCTATGGTGATCTGTTTGTGTCCGTGTGACACTAACGTGAAACCAGACTTCATTCGCCCCATTGGAAATCCTATTTACACTGCCTGAACCTTTCACTACGTGCCATTCACCATGTAGAGAATAGAAATTGTGTGTGACCAAAATCAGCTGCAGCTTCGGTCTGTTTATAATGTAGGAGCGATACTAGATTCTAGAGAGCATTTGATTGGACAGAACATTTGATGAGAAGCTGAAGTGCAGAGTGATGTCATCAAAATCATTGCTACATACTGGCTTATATCTTCTAAATGCAAATGTTGTCAATGTTTTGGAGCACACTAGATTATAGATAAAAGTAAGGCTAACATATTCATACTAAAAGACAAAAAAAAACTTGATTTTGATTTTATGGTGACCTTAAAAAATGCTCGTCATTTAAAAGTAATTTAAAATGTAGTCAAATTTGGATTTTTTTTTGGCATTTAACCATAACTGTGTAATACTATTTACATGAGCTAGTTTGTGTGATACAAAGACAGGCATCACTATTCTTATGGCTAATATTATTGTTTGTCTACATTCCTAACCCTGAGTATGAGCACTAGTGATGCTTTTCTTAGCAAACCTCACTAATTAACCCAGATTTCATGAGCTTGCACATCGTAACAGCAGCCTGGGTTATGCCTCGTCTGTTTTGTCAGCAACACTGACTAATTGTGTCTGTGTACAAGGGCAGAAATCTCCTGATCTCTCCAGCCATTCTAGAGATATCATTATCAGCTGATGTTCATATTCTGAGCTCCGCTGTGGATAATGAGCTAGAAAGGAGAACACGCTATACATATCTCGAGGCGTTTTCGGTGGAGCTGTTTACAAGGGAACCCGATCGATGGTCTCTTTTTATCTTTGCAGATTTTGCTGCCTATAGACCAGGATTAACCACCAGCATCACATTGAGAATGCGGACGTTAGGAGATTTTACTTTTGAAGTGTGCTGTTGGGTAGATGCAGCAGTGCTGTGCACTGATCCCTAAGCAGGAGATGTAACAGTGGAGAAGGCCATTGAAATTCTGCCGGAGGGAGTTGAGCTCTGAAAACACGCAGTGCTTCTTATGCAAGGAAGGAGAAACCGAGGAGGGGAAACAAATACTGGTGCTAGCAGAGGAAAACAAAGAGAGGTTTAATGTGAAATGTATAATCCAAACAGATTTTGGTGTGTGAAGATGAAGTGGAAAGAGCAGTTTTTTGATCATTTATAAGCTATTGGATGAGTGTCCATGCTCTGATGTCAGGGGTGGGTGGTAAAACCAAAAATCGGCAATGTATATCGCATATCTATATTCCATGGTAATGTACTTGGCATCATAAATGATAACTGTTGAATTTAAATCTATGGATTTGTTTCTGAAGGACAACAGTAGTGTGGATGTGCCCCAAACTGAATATGTTATTCGGAAATACACAGATAGTGGCTTCAAAACGAATAGCAAATTCTACTGAATATTAGCCTAGAAACAATATTCTGCAGACATGGTCATTCCCTCGTGTTTTCAGGATAGCAGTTAAGCCAGGGGATAGCATAGTACAATATTATACATAAACCTCTAAAATCACTACACAATAGTAATGTGTGCGTATAGCGAATGAGTGTAAATTTAATGAATAAAATTAGCACAAAACTAATATCTGTGTCTCTCAGAATCAGAACTTTGCAAGAGTAATATAAACAGCTTACATCTTCTCTGGGCCTAAGTTGGGTTTGTATGGCGATTGTTTTAAGATTCATTTGCGAACATTCGCAAACAGCGCCGCAAACATTTGTGGTTGCGACGCCAGCTCTCACCCTGTGGTTAGAAGCATGTTTGCATGACGTGGCCTTACTAAATCCTTATCTTGAGCAAAATAACCAAGCTGACACAATCTATCTATTTTATTTAGAATACATACAAATATCATTTATGTCTTTAAAGTTTGTCAAGAGATTTAAAGCACTTTTTTGAAGAGTTTGTTTGTGCGAACATGCTCTAGTTCGTAAGAACAAGCTTATGATGAAATCTGAAATGATGCAAGAATTAATCCTCAGGTACCATCTCAATAATTAATGGCAAATTTTTTTTTTGCATGAATTCGATCTCAAAATAATAAATTAAAAGCAGTTATTACTCCACCAGCTGCGTGATCGTTAACCAACGTGGTTGAGCGACAGATTTGAGACAATACAGTTTCGGATAACAGTCGGGTGCATCGTATACCATGGTTGTTAAGCAGTTAGTTACATTGTTGTACGGAAAACACACCCCTGGGTAGCAACCAAAACCAGCTTCATACACTGACCAAGACTGAAACACACTAGGGACTAAACGAGGTAATTGACCAGACATGAGGGCTAAAACCATGGTAACTGATGAACAAAGACAAAAGGAAACATCACCTGAACACAGAAAACTATGGTTTCGAGAAACACCAACATGTTGGACTATGTTGATAACGACGGAATTTGCAACCATAGTTGGCTTATGATGATTTTGGGAAACGCACCCCAGGTAAGTTTGAGATTAGTTTGCGCAAACGGGTTTCATCGCCATGTTAACTTGCGCTACACCTGCCAACCTAAAAAGGTTTAGTGTGGGTTTGAGATTGCAGACAAAAACTGGACCATTCAACTGTGAATAAAGTAACATGTATCTAACATTTATATTTCAATAATCCACATGGCTCCAGGGCGTTAATAAAGGCATTCTGAAATTAATTGATGGGTTTTTGTAAGAAAAAAAAATATATTTCCCTTTCGGGGAACTCGAGCTGCGTCGAAACGCTGTGAGAACGCCTCTGCGTAAATGCATCGTGAAGCGCGTGTAGAACCAATCCATCGGGAGATCGATCGTCGCCGACGTGATGACGTCATCGACCGGAGACTATAAAAGGTTCGCGAACACAAACAGGAACTAGCTTCTGTGCCTTCAGTAAGCGATCTGTGTGAACCTGTCTGTCTATTTGGTGTTTTTGTCTGTCCATTAGAGAGAATTTTCCACCTTTGTTAAATATATCTGATATATATTTTATAACATAAAGAGAAAAAGCAGATTATGGCGAGTGAACAGCATTTCACAGTGTGTTCATCCCTGCCCTAAAAAAAAAAAGAAAAAAAAAAGAAGCAAGATATATATATATATTGCGTGTGGGAAACACACTCATTGTGTATGGCTGTTTGGGAGCGCAGCACGCTCAGGCAGCCCTTGAGGGGGCCGCTTGCGAGCATTTTTTGAGCGGCTTCCGTTAAGAATGCTGCGCTCCCGCCGGGCACTCTTCGAGGAGGGTGCTTCGGCACGTGTTCCCCGCGGCTCGGTCCCGCTGCTGCCGAGGCAGAGCGGTGGCTTCAGTCGTGGGGTTCACACATGGACTTTACAGAGGGGTTTGAGACGGGCCCAGCCTTATCTCAGCCCTCACCTGTATCGTCCAGTGTCTCGTCTCGGGGTTTGGAAGCCCGCTCTGCGGTCTCTTCCTCCCCGGGCGGGGCACCGGTGCTCCAACTATCCAGCTCTGAGGAGGTGGACGTTGAGAGCATCGCGACTGAAGACTCGCCACTTCAGTCACCCGCTAGTGAGTTGAGGTTCTCACGAGAGCTGTGGCCAGGTTAAATATAAAAATAAGAAACGACTGGCTGGCTGAAATATCTGAATCCCATCGAAATCAGAGAAAACGAAATTAGATGAGCGATTCCTGCCCTCTCGTGCAAAGCATCAACGTCCTGCCGTTCTTCCCTGACCTGCACACCGAGGTGTCTAGGTCATGGAGGAAACCGGTATCATATAGAGTGTTCAGCCCACATACATCTGCATATAGTAATATATTTGGGCTGAGACACAATGGTTATGGGGCGATGCCGAAGATCGAAGAGACGCTTGCGAGCTATCTCTCGCCTTCAGCTGCATCGTCCCTGGCATTTCCCCTCTGAAGGAAATCGGTGCTTACCTCAGCACACGGTACCCTTCTTCCTTCGGTGCCCACAGGGGGCCGCGCTGCTAACCCCGCCGCAATGTCAGGGCGCAGAGGGTCTCCGCGGGCCACCTGAGGGTGGTCCGCCCCCTCCTCGGAGGGCATGCGAGCAGTCAGGTCAGGTGTTCCCTGCCGGTTCGCCGTTTCAGGGCACTGCACTCGCTGCTCAAATTACACCAGAGGCCAGCCTCGAGAGGCTGGTTCCCTTAGTTTCCCCTCCGTGGGAAGACGGTGCTTACCTCAGCATACGGTACCCGTCTTCCTTCGGTACCCTCAAGGGGCCGCGCTGCCAACCCCGCCGCAATGTCGGGGCGCAGAGGGTCTCCGCGGGCCACCTGAGGGTGGTCCGCCCCCTCCTCGGAGGGCAGGGGAAACAAAAGGACGCTGAGGGTAGTCCCCTCCGAAGGGAAACGGTGTTTACCTCTGCCTACGGTACCCGTTGTCCTGCAGCGCCCTCTGGGGGCCGCGCTGCCAACCCCGCCGCAATGCCGGGGCGCAGACGGTCCCCGCGGGCCACTCGAGGGTGGTCCGCTCCCCCTTCGGGGGGCTCCCGAGCAGTCAAGTCAGTCGTTCCCTGCCGGTCCGCCGCTTCAGGGCACTGTGCTTGCTGTTCAAAGTACACCAGAGGCCAGCCTCGAGAGGCTGGTTCCCTTAGTAGATTATCTAGACTAATGGAAACGTCTATTAAATATATCTCGTTGGGTCCTGCAGATAATCGAAAGGGGGTATGCCATTCAATTTAAAGGGCGGCCACCTCCTTTCAGCGGTGTCCTACCTACAGAGGTGGGCCTGGAGCAGGCTCTGGTGAGGGCACAGGAAGTAGAGACACTCCTGCGAAAGGGGGCTATAGAAAGGGTTCCTCCTCCCGGCAGGGAGTCTGGGTTTTATAGCCGTTACTTCATCGTGCCAAAGAAGGATGGGGGCTTACGCCCGATATTAGATCTGCATCTCTTAAATCGCTCAGTGGCCAAGCTCAAGTTCAAGATGCTCACACTCAGACAGATTGTGTCGCAGATCAAATCGGAGGATTGGTTTGTCACCATAGACCTCAAAGATGCGTATTTTGTCTCCATCCTTCCACATCACAGGAAGTTCCGGAGGTTTGCCTTCGGGGGAGAGGCATACCAATATCGTGTACTTCCTTTCGGTCTAGCTCTGTCACCCCGCACATTCACCAAGTGTGTGGATGCAGCTAGCGCCGTTGCGTCTGCAGGGCATCCACATACTGAATTATATCGACGACTGGCTGATTCTAGCGAATACAGAACAGATGGCGGTTCAGCATCGAGATGCTGTTCTCGCACACATGTCGAAATTGGGGTTGAGGCTGAACGCCAAGAAGAGTGTGCTTTCTCCGGCTCAGAGAACCACTTTTTTAGGTGTGGACTGGGATTCGGTAATTATGCGGGCGCAATTATCGCCAACACGCATAGCATCGATCCTGGCAGCAGTCAAAGAGCAGAAGCTAGACCGGGCCGTCACTGTGAAGCAGTTCCAGAAACTGTTAGGTCTCATGGCAGCAGCGTCCAACGTAATACCTCTTGGCCTACTGTACATGAGGCCACTGTAGTGGTGGCTCAAAACAAAAGGGTTCTCCCCGAGGGGAAATCCGCTCTGCACGATCAAAGTCACGCGGCGATGCCTATGTGCTCTGGTCATGTGGAAAAACCCTGGGTTTTTATCTCAGGGTCCCGTGTTAGGGGCTCATGTTCGTCGCGTAACGCTAACGACAGATGCCTCTCTCACGGGCTGGGGGGCGACCATGAGTGGTCGCTCATCCCAGGGGTCTATGGCAGGAACATCAGCGGCACTGGCACATAAATCGGCTAGAGATGCTCGCAGTGTTTCTTGCATTGAAACAGTTCCTGCCCGACCTCAGGGGCCACCATGTGCTAGTCAGGTCAGACAACACGTCGGTGGTCGCCTACATAAATCACCAGGGGGGTCTGAGGTCCCGTCCGTTGGACAAATTGGCACATCGGATCCTCCTGTGGGCCCAAGGGAAATTGCTGTCAATCAGAGCAGTATATATCCCGGGGGTCCTGAATCAGGAAGCAGACAGCCTGTCGAGGCAGGGGCCGAGGCCCGGGGAATGGAGACTCCACCCAGAGGTGGTGGAGCTCCTATGGAAGGTATATGGGAGAGCAGAAATAGACCTATTTGCTTCGGCGGAGAATTCTCACTGCCCGCAGTGGTTTTCTCTGACCCATCAAGCCCCGCTGGGGTTGGATGCCATGGTACAGGAGTGGCCGAGGCTACCTCTGTACGCCTTCCCCCCGATTGTCTTGCTTCCAGGAGTTCTGGAGAGGGTACGCCGGGACGGGGCCCAGGTACTTCTAGTGGCTCCGTACTGGCCAACCCGAGTATGGTTTTCGGACCTGATATCTCTCCTGGGAGGCTCTCCGATGGAGATTCCGACCAGGAGGGATCTACTCTCTCAGGCGGGCGGGAGATTCCTGCACCCACGCCCGGAGATGTGGAAACTGTGGGCCTGGCCTCTGAGGGGGCTAGGCTCATAGAGGAAGGTCTCTCGGCCGAGGTCGTAGAGACCATCCTTCACTCCAGAGCTCCATCCACGAGGAAGCTGTACGCTCTGAAATGGAAACTTTTCTCAGCATGGTGCAGAGAACGCCAGTGGGACCCAGTTAACTGCCCGGTTGGTACAGTGCTGGAGTTCCTGCAGGCAAGGTTCTCAGCAGGGTTGACCCCCTCCACAATAAAGGTGTACGTGGCGGCCTTGGGTGCCTTCCACGTCCCTTTCGGTGGAGTGTCTTTGGGAAGACACCCTCTAATTACACGCTTCCTCCGTGGCACTTTGAGGTTGAGGCCGGCTATGCACTCGAGGGTCCCAGCATGGGACTTGGCCATTGTCTTGAGGGGCTTGTCTGGGCCACCGTTCGAACCTTTAGAGGAGGTTTCGGACAAGTTCCTCACCCTAAAAACCATCTTTCTGTTGGCCATTTCATCTCTCAAAAGAATAGGAGATATTCAGTCCCTGTCTGTAGCACCCTCATGTTTAGAGTTTGCGCCTGGGATGGTGAAAGCCTTTCTGCATCCCAGGCCGGGTTATGTCCCCAAGGTTCCTACGAGCCCACGGGGCCCCATCACTCTCCAAGCCTTCTGTCCTCCTCCGTTCTCAACGTCAGACCAGGAAAGATTAAATCTGCTGTGCCCTGTTAGGGCGTTGGATACATATGTCCACAGAGCTGCCCTGTGGAGAAAGACTGATCAGTTATTTGTCTGTTTCGGGCCCCCTAAGAAGGGGGCCCCTGTATCTAAGCAGAGGATGAGCAAGTGGGTGGTCGAGGCCATTTCACTTGCTTACGAGGCGGCCGGGCAGCCGTCTCCACTGGCTGTCCGGGCGCATTCTACCAGGGGTATGGCTGCTTCGAAAGCACTTTTGTCGGGGGCTTCCCTCCATGATATTTGCAACGCGGCCGGATGGTCGTCTTCATTAACCTTCGTCAGGTTCTACGAACTAGACCTGGCATCTACTGTTGGGGCGCAGGTACTCTCGTAACCGTGTGCGCTTCGGCTTCACACATACGAGACACTTGGTCCTATGGCGATGTGGGTATAAGCGTTCTCACAGCGTTTCGACGCAGCTCGAGTTCCCCGAAAGGGAACGTCTCAGGTTACGTATGTAACCCTAGTTCCCTGAGGGAACGAGACGCTGCGTCGCCCTGCCATACTCCCGGCGTGCCCGTGATCACTTACTTCAGGCTTTATCAGAAGCTAGTTCCTGTTTGTGTTCGCGGACCTTTTATAGTCTCCGGTCGATGACGTCATCATCACGTCGGCGACGATCGATCTCCCGATGGATTGGTTCTACACGCGCTTCACGACGCATTTACGCAGAGGCGTTCTCACAGCGTTTCGACGCAGCGTCTCGTTCCCTCAGGGAACTAGGGTTACATACGTAACCTGAGACGATTTTACACATTATAAAGTAAAATGCCTAGCTTCTGGCAGACCGCCTTCCTTATTTGACTCACGGAAAAAGCGTAACTGGCAAAGGACTACATTAGTGGAGGATAGGATCACTAGAAACTTCCAGACAGGTGTGTTGGACCTGAATCCCATTAAAAAGGCCATTGAGGAAGAGAGAAAGACACCCATGGGATAGCAAAACTACTAGGCATATCATCTTTGTTAAACACTTGTCATAACTTTTGTTGTTGACGCCAAAAGATCATCTCCCAAACTAAATGGAAGCAAAACCAATTGAGAACTTTTCTCAGAAGACTGTAATCACCAGATTGAAGAGTTTGTGTATTACACCGGTTAACGTTATCCAAGCCATTTTTTCTCCTCAGTACTACTTGACAGTGCTGGAATTCTACATCAATCTTGCACAGATCTCCCACTCCCATGAAATGACATTTTGGAGGCACATTTACATTCAGATGAGGCCCTACTTATTCGGCACATCAAGAGTCCAATATCCAGCTCTTGTGAAATTTATTGGCCGTCCTCTTACTAGATCAAATGCATGTAGCATCTCAGGCTGCTCGCTCTTTCCTTTTGCCAGACGTGGTGGCAAAATCCAAATCAAAGGGACCTCGCTGACCCCAAAGGGCCAAGAGTTTCATGCTCCACCTAATCATGCACTCATGTAAGCCTTTAATACGACCACTTCAGGCAGAATGCTAATGTTATCTTGTAACTGATGCTATTAAGCATTAGTACAAACAAACTGGAGCCAAAAACAGAGCACTGCATTCCGTGACAAATTGAATGTGTAAGTACAAACTCTTTGACGGGTACACATGAGGGGCGAACAAATGGATTGTTAATCAACACAGCTAAATAAAAAAAGATGCTAACATCACTTATCTACTGCTTAGTGTTAGCTCTCTTGTTTGTGGAGCTCGGTTCATTAGTTTAATGATGGCTACACAGATGGCGACTTCACCCCTGGGGGTCAGAGCATGTTCTTTTCTCAGCCAGTGACCTGGCATTGAGGACCAAGCCCCCAGCCATCAGAACTAGAAAGCATTATTATCGCCAATGATTACATACAGTTTGATTGGTGTCACATTAACCAATAATACACCATTCTAACCTCTCTGTTTTAGTTTAAAAGCTAGTTTTTCAGAATGGAGTCAGTGTATTTTTTTTGTTTTTAAATCATTTTTTATGATATTTTATAGTTTGTTTGAGCAATGTCGCTCAGCAGTGGTGGAAAGAGTACTGGATAAGCATAATCATGTAGAAGTACTGTCAAAAAACGTAGTTCAAGTAGAGTAAAAGTACCTGTCCTAAAAGTAGCCCTTTTAAAAGTACTCAAGACTAGTGAGTAGTGAGTGTTATGCTATGAATGTTATTCCATCTTATTACCTGCAAAGCAAAAATGTAGATTACACTTTTATGGATGATTCTCAGTAAACAAAAAAAAAAAAAAACAGGAGATCAGCAACAGTATTACAATATTTCTTTGACTAATTATTAATTTATTTCTTTGACTGCTAGCACTAAAAATATAGCCATGTAATATTTGAGAAAGCAACCAATATTCTGGTAACATTTATGACAACCTCTACAGAACGGTTTTCTTGCGGTTAATTAAAAAAGGTTGCAAAGTGATGTACATTAACAATTTGATGAAATAAATAAAAAAACAGAGTTCTTTCCATACTGCTTTAATTTTAATGGATGTTTTCTCTGAAAAAAAAAAAAAGAATGCACTTCTGAATACAAATCTGAATCGAGTAGGCTGACTCATAATTTTCAACACTGATCATTTTTGCTTGCAATAAAAAAAAAAAAACTTATTTAAATATAAATCTGATGTTTTTTGAAAGTTAAATGCTTTATACATGGACTAAAATTTTAAATCACCATGTGAGAACGCATTCAAATATGCACTTCAATATGTTGACAGAAAGCAGGTTAATGTGTTTACATATTAAACGAAATCGATGTAAGGGACAAAAATCTAGCAGTGCCAATGGGTTACTGCCTAATGCACTTTGAAGCCTGGCAAAAAATCAAGCTAAATGAAGTGTTTCCAGCAGATGGCACCGCGAGCTTGTTCAGCGCTAACAGAACATGGACCATTTGTGCGTCCATTTTTTAGTAATTGTTTAAGGCAATTTCACAATTGCACGAATATACAGCAGCAGCAACCCCCTTTCATAACCAGTCTCTCACTCTAGGCTGGTCGCTTTAACCATGGAGAACTGATTCGTCTTAGCCAATCACGTTGACAGAAAAACAACAAAAACAACATAATGTTGCGATGGCAGGTTTAAGGAAAATAGCACAGTACTTTCTGATACAGCGCTTAAAATGTACTTAAGTAAAAGTGCACATTTTTTAAAATACTTAAAACAGTGCAATTCCTGAGAAAAACTACTCAATTACAGTAACAAGACTATTTGTAATTCATTACTTTACACCATTGTTGCTCAGTAATTTGGCCTTGGGAGAATTTAATGGAACATGTTTGAGATCATACTGAAATGTCTGATATTTGACTGCAGACTGAATGTATTTTAGTATTTTGGTATTTTTGTGTTTAATTTGAGACTATTTTTCTTAATAGGTGTGTTTTTACGCAATAATTCAACCTCTGGTATTTTTTTTTTTTTTTTTAAATGTAAACCATTATGTGTAGGGTTGGGTAGCAAAAAACTGATACTGATCCCGCTGATACGGAACCGGTACCTACACTATATAATCGTTATGTAACCGGACAAATTAGGAACGCAGATTTTAGTGCCTCATTTCGGTGCCACTTAAATTTAAATGTTCTTTTGCTACGGTAGGGTACCTGAACTCGGTACTTTAAAGGGCACAAAAATTTCAAGCCCGATCTCATGAAAATGCGTATAAATAGTACGAGTTTGCAATCTCGTGGAATGGATACGCCAAAATGAGTTTTGGCGTGCAAATGCTATGCGGTTTTTCGCGTGCATATGACACACACATTATGGCGTATTATACATTAGAGGATGGATACCCGACCCGGGTTAGGACAGATATTTAGAAAGGACGTTCGGGTTCGGGTCGGGCTCGGTCACGTCAGCGCGATAAGGCATTTAACCTTTTAAATTTAAAACTGCTTATTATGCAAGTAGCCAATGGGCCTGTTTAACTTGATGCAATGGTTTGTTTTTGTGATTAAAATAAATGTAAAATATTACCCTAACTTCCGTCTTCCTGCAATGCGGAAATTTGTTTATGTCGCTGTGACAACAACGCGCAACACGTGGGTGCATATCGCGGCATACTTGTCATTCCAGTGAGCGCAACTTCAGCGCTGCTGGCAGCAGGACAGCCTTGAAGCCATCCACAGTTGATGCAATCCTTTTTCTGCATAAAACCTCGACTAGCCTAAACTTTGATGGATAGATTATGTAAATAGATCCCATGTTGCAGTTGGGATCAATACAGTTTGAGAAAATTGGTAAGATGACTTTCATTTCAATAAGCATTACAATTGTGTTACGTTAATGTTTTTTTCTGTTAGCTTGGGCCATTTTTAGCAGACCTTTGTTCATTTAATTTCAGTTGGCTATTTGCCTGGGCTCTGTGTAACGTTTGATGCCCCATGCGCGTGCTTATGCGCTCGTCTGTAAACATTTCAGAATGCCTTCCTACAGTTGCTTAATAAAAGCGGGCTTTCCTCACAAACAAACGTATGTGTCATTAGTATATGAGAAAAAAAAAATGATTTTAACTGTCGGGCTCGGACATAAATATTTTAATGCCGGTCGGGCTCGGGTCGGGTTCGGTTACTGCTCTGTTGGACGCGGGCCGGGCTCGGACAGAAAAATGCGGCCCGATCCGCACTCTATTATACATACATAGGCACCGGTACCGTTTTAAAAGTTTTGATTTGGCATTGGTATCATAAAAAACGCAATTCCCAACCCTAATTATGTGTCATTATTGTGAGCAGACATGGGTGGATTTCACCAAAAAAATATATTTATGGACTGTATATCAGCCTTAAAATAAAAAATAAATAAAATAATAATATTTACATACAGAAAATAGTGACTGTTTTAAGAGGTTTAGACTTAGACAATGTCTAAGACATGACAATGTTTTTGCAATGTAACATTATTAGCATGACATAATAATGTCATATTAAATTCCAATACATAATGTATTGTTAAAAATATTATATAATACAGTAATTCAAAATTAAGTTTATTTTTGTTTAAACACATACATTATTTATTTTATTTATTCTTTATTTTTCCAGTAAGGTAAACACATAAATTATGTAATACAGTTTAATAGAGTATGTTATGTATAAAAACTTTACTTAAAGTGCATATTTAATTTACACAGTAAATGTGCAAAAGGAATTGTGCAAAAAGTCTTTATTTATTTATTTATTTATTTATTTTTAATGTGAAGTACACCAGCCTGGACATGTTTTTTTGCAGGTTTTGTAAGATCAGTCCATGTTTTATTATTTTATTTGATGCAATTTTATGCAATTTTATGCAATGCAGAAGAGCAGTTAATACCCAGACCAGAGTTGGGATTAATGCAGGAAAATAACAATCGTAAGCAAACTATAAAACTTTAATGCTTCACTACAACATGTTGCCAAGGCTGACTCTTTCACTCAGCTCAGCAGGCTGAAGAAGAGTATCTGGCAGATATGTTGCCATTCTTAAGAGCTGAATAAGCTTTTGAGGCCTAGAATGGGTCTATGTGTTAACCGCTGCCAAAATTAATTCACTTGACTTACTATAATGACTTGAGGGATTCGAAGTAGGTTCAGTCACTCACACTGTATGTGCCAGGTTACAATGTATTATTAAAGTCAACATAGCATGTTATACCATGAAGATTTGAGCAATTCATTCGGAAATGCATTGATTAAAGCTTACAGGGGAAGCATTTACCAGATGGTGTAAGGTGCAAAACTCCAACATGAGGTTAAAGAGGTGGTTGGTTGAGTATTTAACCTTTGAGAACTGCAAGTGAGTGGGTCAAACGCTCCAAATTTGTGTAATACACCATAGTGACCCAAACGCTACAGTCCATTTGCTCAATCTAAATACACTTCACTGCACAACAACATAGCTGCGCACAAATCAGGTTACTATGACTTTAAGGCTGAAACTACATGATAATGAGGATAAACTGAATCCAGCGCATCGGTAACTAGTGCATCGGCATGCCTCGTAGTCCTAATGTTCCCCTCAGGGTCTGTTGAGAAGGGATTGTGTTTGTTTGTTTGTCTTATCTTTTGCCTGTGCAACACCATTTCGGATTGCAGGCTGTGATGATCTTCTAAATGCGGCGCTATTATGAAATCATATCATGTCATCAATAACATGTCGGTCTTGCCAGGGTTGCTGGCATTCGTGCCTTCAGATGGAATCAACAGATGCAGATAATGTTCATATTGTGCAGTATTCTGGCTTTTTATTTATACTTTCATCCTCATTTTGTGGCAGTGGATAGGAATAGAGGGTCGAATAGACTACACCTCTGGGTACAAATTGCACAAAAAATGCAGAATCAGGTTATGGTGCACATAATGCAATGCCGGTTTATCTGGATGTCATTAGGGCTTTACTTCCATGCTTCATAATGTATTCATATCCTTAGGTAAAATAGGTGGTTTATAGGCCCATACAATTTCATGCTAACTGACTTCATCAAAATCTGCCAAGGTGTTTTGAGACTGTAGTAATAACTATACCGATAGTCAGAATTGAAGATTTGGCTGTCCTTCGATTCATGAGTGTGGATTTGAATTGAACTGGCCAAATGTATTTAAAAGAAAATGCAATATATATAGTCTGACGTGGTTATACTCAGTTCTAGTCAGAATATGAGTCTGAAACTGCTCCATTGGGCTGTGATTATGGGGCGTGTTTCAATCGAACCAGGAAAGACCTCAATTGGATAGACCTTCAATCAAAACTTGGCAACCCTGTCTGCACGTGCGCTGGAATAAACAATCTTTGCCGGTGTTGTAAAAAATAAAAGTATTTAATGATACACAGAGTACTTACCAAACATGATCATCATTTTTGAGAGAAATAGTGAAGGTGAATGCATATACAAACAATATATAATCACACCTAACATTATGTTCTGTTCCTATTCCCAAAATTGTGCTAAAGCATAATTTCTGAATGGCTCACTTACCATTGCTAGTGATTGGCCGCGTGCAGTGGTGGAATGTAACGAAGTACAAATACTTCGTTACTTTACTTAAATACATTTTTCACGTATCTGTACTTTACTTAAGTAGAATAAATAGTGCATACTTTTTACTTCGTTACATTTTGCAGCAATTATTATACTTTCTACTCCACTACATTTCTACAACGTTTCGTTACATTTTCTGATCAGTTTCAGGGCTCGAGATTAAGGCTTGCCCGGATAATAATATATAATGTACGTTATAGGCTAATGAATTGACGGTTGCGCTGTTGAGGCTCGCAGCCTCTCGAGGAGAAATGGAAACAAATCAGCCCCGCTCACACAAAGAAACTCAGTAACATACTATATTAAAAATGCAAAATGTTTAGTTTTTATATTTTATAACAGTTAAAAAAACATCACATGACACGACCAACGAGTGTAGTTTTCCTGAATACCATCACGACAGAAAATGTGACACTGATTTCATTTGACAGTTTCATAAACAATTAATTAACATCAAGTCACTTACATTTGATTGATTGCTTTATTGCTTTTGTTCTATTTTAGCAGCGAAAATATTTCCAAGATCAGATTTCCACATCCGAACCATAATGTATTGCACAGCAACAGTGCGTTACTGAATCAAAGATTCAATGCCCTATTCATAAACGACTGCCTCATTTATGAACGAATCAGCCGATTGAACGAATCGACTCAATGACTCTCTCATAAGGATTCACCTGCCGCCATCTACTGATGGTTTATTTAACTTTTTTTAGTTAAAACAATCTCATAGCATTATTTAGTGCAGTTGTATTTTTTCAGTGTTAATTATTTTAATTTGATTGTTAACAACCCTATTGTATCTTATTCTAATTTAATTTATTAATTAAATTTAAGAATATAACGGGAAAGCTGAAGCAAAGCCTATATTTAATAAGATTAGGGGAAAATGTCCTTTATAAAAGGTACAAATATCATAAATATGAAGATTTAAATACATCAAAGCTGATGAGAATGTTGCTTCAGAAAAATGACATTTAACTTTGCAGATAACCAGAATTGTAAACCAGAATGTAAACTAGGCAACAGATGGTAAGAACAATAACATTAACCCAAAACTAACTCAAATAAAATGCCACGGCTCATATTGTTTTCTTCTTTTTAATTATTAAAATTAGAAATTAAGAGAATACATTTTTATGCAAGTACTTTTATTTTTAATACTTAAAGTACATTTAAAATCAGGTACTTTTTACTTTTTACTTAAGTAGGGTTGTCGTTGTAGTACTTCTACTTTTACTAAAGTAAATATATTTCTGGTTACTTGTACTTTTACTTAAGTACTGAGATTCAGTACTTCCTCCGCCACTGGCTGCGTGATAATGCCAAGTAAGACATGCTCCTGGATCAAGATATTTAGATGATTTCTGGAACAACATTCCTGTCAGAAAACATATGCATAGACCTAAACCTATCCCTACACATACATATTCCTAAAATCAGACTTAAATGATAGGCAAATGACACTGATGTAGAAGCAACAATGCCTGGATGTAAGCCTAAACTTGACATAAACTGTAAACAGGTGCATCAAATCTTGGTTGATTGGAAAGTTGTTTCAGGATCAACAAAAATTCAGATCCAGCAACATGTTGTATTTGGTGAAATCAGATTCCCCCTAGTGCTGTTCTCATACTAGCACTACTTTTTTGATACTAGTAGATACAAGCGGTATACCACTGTGCTGATCTATTGTTGATTCCCCAACACAGAATACAGGATAAAAAAGCCATTTATCTTCATGTACAGGTGCACTCCATTTTGTTTGTCATGTACTGATGAAACAGATTTTTGAACGTGATGGCATGCCGTGTTTTTCTTAAAATACACCGCTATGACTACAGTTTGTTCTCAGTGGTCAGTCTCGACAGCATCCTGAGCTCCTCATGGTTCGGTGATGGCAGAAGAATTCCTGGCAGGAAGTTTCTCATTTCTCCCTGTCTCATGCTGCCATTTCTTTTCTCTTTATATTTCTCCATCATGTCAGTCACACATTTGAGGGTTTTGGTTCCAGTTAGAGAATGTGCTTTGGAAAAAAAGCAGCTTTGGAGGTTTTTGCATAGCTAGCTTGAGTGAGTTAGTAGTATGTGTCTCGTGAATATTGATGCAGGCAGGCATCTCAGCAGTTTCTGGCTAACGACCACTGAATGTGTCATGTGGCTGTTGGCAGGAGGTTCCGGAATCATCTGGCATTGGATCGCCGAGCTTTATCATAGCCGAGTTGCTTTGGAAACAATAATAGTGTGTTCTTTTATTAGAATAAGCAGCTAAATGTCGCAAGAAACATGCAAATTAATGTGTTGGAGTCACCTTTGATACATAAAGTTGTAACTAGCAAATGTTACCTGTTTGTTAACTTGATTTAACCCATAACGTTTTTTGGGGTTGTATAAATGAATGCATATATGTTGAATCAGAAATAGGGCTACATGATTTATCACAATAATTAACCCAAAGTTGCACTTAAGAGTGATTCTATAATTGGAGATACATTTTGCATTTCAATAAAGTTAAGAAAAAAAATAATATTTTTTTCTTCAGTATTCTTATTAAAAAAAAACATATATTTTAATAATTCAGTGCTTGCCAAACAGGCCTTGTATTTTATTTTATTTTTTTAATTTTAACAAAATACATTTAGCTATAGTATTGTTTGTTGATTTGTTTACAGACAAACTAGGCAATGTGTAGAAATAACATTGATAACACATTTTGACGCTAACAGGATTGACAATTTTAAACAAAAAAAAACAAACAAAAAAAAAAAAACTTCACAATGATATATTTTCCTGTATATTACATAATTGTGGGAGATAATTCAACCAGTTTAAAGGCAAAGTATGGTCCGGGACAAGAATTGATACATAATTGATGAATAAGAAATATTACCAAAAGAGAAGTAAAATAAAATATTTTGATTACACATTGATACGTGATATAAAGAATACATTAATTTGGACAAGAGGAAATATAAGACTATATATTCAGCTATATATTCAGCTTTTTGCAGAAAATATTATATTGTTATGGCCTGTGACATTTTGCGAGCCATGACAAGGAGTGACACATAATACAAATAATAAAAAATATAATAATTTATAAAAGGCAGAACAAAAATAACTTTGGACACCAAATGTGCCTGCAATTATAGAATCATCCTTAAACCAGTTTGGCTTACTGCGATAAAGTGTACCAATATTTTGTTATGTGCACCTTGTCAGTGAAGCACGGCTCTGTGATCAATCAGTCAATCAATCAATCAACCAATCAACCAATCAACCAATCAACCAATCAATCAATCAATCAATCAACCAATCAATCAATCAATCAATCAATCAATCAATCAACTTCATTTATATAGGGCTTTTACAATGACAATTGTTTCAAAGCAGCTTGTTAAACGACAACATTGCAAAAAAAATGATTTGGCTGTACAGTTGCTCTACCGTATGATCAAAGCGTTTTAATCTTCTGTTTATTCAGTTACAGAGGTAGTATGATGCTCATAGGGATTTCCTGTAATGACGCACGTTATCATACTTATGCGGGGCACATTTGGAGTTTCTGCATGAGAGCGCCCTCTGGCTAGACGGAGCAGCATTTACTGCTGATCACAGAGCTGTGCATAACTGACACACAGTCAAAAATAGCAGCCTTTGCCAAATTCTGTGCGGTTTCATTATGATTAATCATGCAGCCCTGACCAACAATATTAAATACTATTTTTTGACCTCAGTTAACTTGGATGCATATCATTTGACAACCTTTCCAAAAGTTTCAGAAAATTAAATAAAAAGTTTGGAAACTTGGATAGTTTCCAAAAATCTTGGAAAGATTCTGCAAACTTTGCAACCCTAAAGTGCTATACTTTACTTGAACTAAAGCGACTACCAAAGTAACTAATTAACAGAAGGACTGTCTACAAGTCTTGCTACTCTCCCCCCAGTTTTTTTGGAATAAACCAATTTTACCCACTTTATAAATCACATGTATACTTAAAACTCAGGAACAGGATGTTAAATTGCAATAAAGCTCAATGTTTTCTGCATCAATGTCATTCACAGTCCGATGAGAGCATGCGGGCTCAGTAATTAGCGGGAGCTGGAAAAGATATCCCTCTCCGGAGTTTTACCACCTACTGTAGGATGGCCGGGCTCGGTGACAGGACCAGCTGTCTCTCTCTCCACTGGCAATCGAAATGTGTCCCTCTCAGAGAGGAACAGCCTGTCTGTTATTAAAGTTTTGCCCTCCATCGGATTCAGACTTTAAGCAGTGCTATTTTACAGTCACTGTACATCTTGACATAAATAAGAAGAAACAAGATAAATATATTTGCAAAATAATTCATGAAGGCAATGTTCTGCTATATTTTGAAAGATAGTTATTAAGATTCTTACTAATATGATTATGTAACTACTTTTTGTATATTTTGTGTAAGTAATGCATTTTTAAGGAAATAAATGAATACATTTAACTTTATCCAAAATTAGAACTTCAATTGCCATCATCCCTCTAAAAATAGATCAAATTTGTCATCTCTAAGCTATTCATTACAATATTATAAGATAATATAATTACAAAAATATATATTTTATACATTTATTTGGCTTTATACATTACCAAGATTAGTAGTTCATCTTACCAAGTAAATAGTTTTCAAATATTTTACACATATGTGTAATTGTCACATGGTGTTTTGGTGTAGGTTCATGTTTCATGTTTTTAGGTTTTCAGGTTCACTGTAATGTTGTCATACACGTCCTGGTTTTGTCATGTGACTCTATGCCCTCATGTGTTCCTGCCTCGTGTTACTGTGGCATGATGTCATTGGTTTATGGGTTGATCATTGTTCACAGGTGTCCCTTGTCTTGTCATTAGCCCTTGTGTATTTAAGCCCCCATGGTCTTTGTCAATTAGTGATGTTGTAACCCACAGGTGGTGAGTGTTTGTCAAGTCAAGTCAAGTCAAGTCAAGTCAAGTCAAGTCAAGTCAAGTCAAGTCAAGTCAAGTCAAGTCAAGTCAAGTCGTTTTGTTTTGCCAAGCCTTTGTTTTACATTTATGTTTGGAGTTAAGTTTGAAATAAACTGCAATTGGGTTCTCAACCTCGCCTCTCCAGTGGACCTCTGTTACAGTAATATAAAATGCAGTTGAAAATAAATGAAAATGTATTGCCTTTATATTTTAGGAAGATTTTTGGTAACACTAGTATGGGGAACACATATTCACTATTAACTACAACTTTTGCCTTAATAAACTCCTAATTTACTGCTTTCTAATAGTTAGTAAGGAAGTTCTTGTAACATTTAAGCTTAGGTATTGGATAGGATTAAGAGATGTAGAATAAGGCTATGAAGAATAAGGCATTGATATGTGCTTTATAAGTACTAAGAAATAGCCAGTATACTACTAAAATGCATGCTAATAAGCAAGTAGGTAATAGTTAATAACTAAACCCTAAAATAAAGTGTTATCAGATTTTTTAAGGATCCCTGGTCTAGAAGAGGTGAAATACTAAATCAATACATTTACCAGTGTTTTTTGTTAACTTAGTTGTTTTGCTAACCAAAATTATGAAAATGTTTGTGCTAATCGAAATTGAGCTAAAATAAAATATACATATTAGATGGAAAACTTAAAAATAAAACTTGGCAACTAAGTTTAACATGAAGTACTAAAATTGCTAAAGCGAAAACTGAAATAAACACACACCCACACACAGAGAGAGAGAGAGATATGCATTAAAAAAACAACAACTAGAAGCACATAAAATTTGATTTGTTTTAACTGAAATTAAAATGAAAACTTAAAATATAAAAAGGCTAAATAACTACTAATATGTATGATACTGAAATAAAAACTTTTTTTTTTTTATTATCTATAGACAATACAGTATTTGCCATGTACAATATATATATTGTACATGGCAAATTCTATCTATTTAAGTCGTGACGTAAGGAACGCTGTTTCTGGGTCCAAGCCTCAACTCGTTTCACTTGAGAATGCCATTGACGCCCGTTTATGAGCACAATTTTGTAATATTAAACATCAAACATTTAAAAAGGTAAAACGTTTTAAATACTTACAGTCTACACAACATTCTCTATGGTCACAGCGTTACAGACATTAATATTTTAACGATTTATAAAAGATGAATCACTGTCTGGCCATCTGGAATTTTGGTATGGAGAAAAAGGTTATTATTATAACTTTTTTTGCAGTATTACACCACATAGTGTGTTTATATTAGCACCGACTGTAGTTTTTCTTGTGGTATAAGATAGAGCATTTGGACCCGGAATCGCTGCCGCGTGACGTCAGCCTTAACAACCGGATAGTTTGTGAAGTAGCATTCAAGTAAGATTTTCTTTGTCCACAGTACATATACAATAACAACTTGGACTTGACTTTAACACTTCTGTATAATAAAACTATTTGTAAAAAGGCAAATAAATAAATAAATATACTTTATAGGTGGCTACTTTCCTTTTCCTGATTTGCAAGGCTTAGACTTGCTTTGAAGAGGTGGTAACAGGTTTAATCTTACACGCTTTAATATGACAGTAGAACCTACAACACTGTGATCCAATTACATAGTTGTCCTGTGGGTAAAAGGTTTGGCTGTCCACTCTACACTCACCAGATGAGGCTCAGGTATTGCAGTCGGTGGCCTCATGAGCCCAAAGGCATTTTTTCTTTTCACTCAGAAGGTTAAAGATGGACACATCAGCCTTTTCCCAATTCCACCATCACCCTTCCCCAGGGAACGACGCTTCAATTCAATGGCGCACTTCTCTGTCCCAAATTAATTACAACAAAATATCCTTTGGTGGATATTGTGTGGCATCTAGTATCAACCTAGAATTGCAGTTTCAGACTCATTTGTTTGCAACCCTCTGAAGGGTCTCTGAAGAGATGCAAGAGCCTTGATTCTCTTTCAATAGATTTTGGTACTGAGGACAGGAAATGTGTTTTTCTCTGTGTGAGTCGATGTGAGATTGCATTCTCAACCTGAAATATTTCTGGAATTTAGGACATTAAGACTATTTAACAAGAAAATAAAAACGTTTGAATTTGCTAAAATTTGACGATGACTTCAACAAATCAGGATCGTTAGAAAAACGTGCCTTTTGTGACATTTCCGCAAAATTATATTTCTTTGAATCTTGCAAGTTTTGTAATTTGGCAATGGTTATTAATTTGATTGTTGTACGTATCTTGGCAGTTCGAAAATGAAATGTCTAGTGAGTGGCACTAATAACGTACCACCTACCTAACCTAAACACATTTGCAGAAGCAATCATACCATTTTAGCTTGACTTTAGAAGTCTTTGAGCTCTTTTATTGTCACTCATGTTTAACGAATGCCATATCAGGTGAGCTACCGATATACAAATGTATTAGTTTACAAATGATGCGTTGTTTTGAGGTCATACCATGGTATTGTGTAAGGAACTGCAAGGTAATAAGTCTTTATTAATCAATAATCTGCCCCTGTAAGCATAATTTGTGTGTAAAGGGATTTAAGTTGTTGGTGTTTTACTGCCACTAGTGTTCATTTCGTCTGGAAAATGCAATGAATTGAACTGGTGCTGTATGTCTTTTGCGACATTATGGATTTATTCCAATGAGCCAATGTTGGGTTTAAAATATCACAGTTGTGATGCTACAACAAGTAAAGGATGGAGTCTTGCAGATATAGTTACTGGATCCCAAAAGCCTTTATTTCAGCATAGACCGCTCTACACAAACAACTGCATCACTGATGTTTGTGGGACTGGTGCTTTGGGTTTTCAGGGCCTTTGTAGTTGAAGCGTGTGTGAATGTTGGGGATAGGATGGGTGACTTATTTTAAGCCGAACTGCATTCCTGGTTCACAAACAGCAAAATAAGGAACAAAGCGATCCAACTAGAAATAGAGTAATTTACATGGTCCTGAAATCCCCAGCCAATAAAACAAAGAGAAAGCCATGCTTCTCTGCAAAATAGGAGAGAACAGGATCTCAATTTGAAGTCGGCAAGAGGTATTTTAAGCCGTATTCTCCATTGTTTGTAATGGCTGTGCTGTTTTTAAAAGCTTTGGGATTTAGATACTCCGCTTGGTGCCAATTACTATTAAAGTGCCAGATTGCATAAATTTTGCATAAAACGACTGTTATAACTACACACGTGGACGCAACATAAAGCTTAATGCTTATTCAACATTTTCCTACATAAATATTATTAAATGGGACACAATTTTAAGCATTGGTAAAGTTGTCATTCAATTTTTCATGGCCATTTTCTGCTCTCTCTCTCTCTCTCTCTCTCTCTCTCTCTCTCTCTCTCTCTCTCTCTCTCTCTCTCTCTCTCTCTCTCTCTCTCTCTCTCTCTCTCTCTCTCTCTCTCTCTCTCTCTATGACACATGTTGTGTCTGCTCTGGAAGAAACCATTTTGCCACAGCGCTTGAGGCAGTTTCTACTAGAAATGTCAAAGCTCAAAGCTCAAAGTTTGAGGATGTACTTCCGAACAGTGGGTAAAAACTTTATTTTGAAAATAAATCTTAATGGGATAAAAATAAAAATAAATAATATATATATATATATATATATATATATATATATATATATATATATATATATATATATATATATATATATATATATATATATATATATTAAAAAAAGTATTATAATTGTTCTCATTTGTAGAAAATAGTTTTGATATCTTAGTTCATATTTATATCTTGAGAAACACTTCCTTCTTTCCAGAAATACAATTATTTCAAAGGATCTGAGCCTCTCACTTCTGGTGTTAGATTAATCTGGCTACTGTATCTTTAAGAATTATGTAAATGACCTTTGATATTATTGGCTAACTTCCACATAAAGTACATGGATGGGGGCTTTTCTGTTCTGATGGTTAGATAATGTCTACACAGTATGCCAGTTCCCATGTCAAAAAAAAAAAAAAAAAAAAGATTTAATAATTTGTCCCTGTCCGTGAACAATTTCCCATTATTCTCAGTTTTGCTAAAGTGCCAAAAACTGTGACTAATTATGCTTCCTAATTGAAAATACGTCCATAATTAATACTAGGATGTACTGTGAAAATTGTATCAGCTCGCTGTAAACAAATGCTATAAGCTAGTAAACAATGTTTTAGATGGAAATATATTTTTCTCCTTCTACAGTAGGATCTGAGCGTCTTTGTGTAGGGCTCAGGAGTGGTATTAGGATATAGTGTCTGGAGTTGGCTCAGTTTATGTGGTTTTGGTTTGTAGCTGTGGAAATCTTTGATGTTTGAGAATAAACTGTTGTTTGAGGTTTTGTAGGCTAGTCTGGCTGGAGGCTTTTCATGATCCAGTTGTCACAATATGTAAGAACTGGCTGCTGTTTTTAATGGGGACATAACACACACATTTTCTGCCAATTTCATGTTAATCTTGAGAACCTGTAAAGTAGTATTGCATCCTTCATAACTCTGAAGAGTCTTTAGTTTAATTATATGTATAAAAGACAGATTTGCTGTACCGATTCTTTCCTTCCAAAACAGCCAAACTCATGGAGTCGTGCAGTGGGTGGAGCTAAAGAGTCACACACACACACACACACACACACACACACACACACACACACACACACACACACACACACACGCACGCACGCACGCACACACACACACACACGCACACACACACTACATCAAGGCATAATGTTAGACAGGACATTTGCAATATAACAATATTCGTTATATTTCTGAAAGAAGAATGTCATATACACCTAGGATAACTAATTTTCATTTTTGGGTGAACTATCCCTTTAAAATTTTTTTTAAAGAAAGACATTTTTTTTTATGTTGTTGTTTTTGTTGTTGTTTTAGTAAAAAAAAAATCATTGTTTATTTAAAAAATATATATATATATTTTTTTTTTTCTTTCTTTTTTTTTACTGAATAGCATGTCTATAACATGCCCATAGTACCTGACAGTTACAACAAAAATAGTTGACAGCCCCAGGCTCTTTATCCAGCAAATGTGAGTTTGTTCTCTAGGCGCTGTTGTTCAAGACATTGAGCCGTCAGTCATTTTAAGCATTCGCGTTTTGCTGACATTGTATTTGGCATATCTTTAGAGGAAGGGTTTATCAGAAAAGAGGCTAAGTCTGGCCAAGTTGTGCGGAAGTTAGCAAAATGGCTAACATACCGCAGTGCATATTGCTTACTTTACAAAAATACACAGTATAGGAGCCTATTTTGCTGTGCAGCCTTTAATTAATGAAAGATTCATACCTTTCTTGTTGACCTAATTGTTAAGCTTTTTTTCCCCCTGGGGCACCGTTCGATATCCACATAGACAATAGGCTCCTTATTACGAGATATAGGAGGTGAGAGACTCTTTTAGTCATTCATTTGGTGAGACAAAGGATTAATCTCTAGGATGCTGTTAAAGAATGACGATTTTTTCCAAATTTACTTGCGGATCTCATTACTGGTTTCCTGAGATGTAGAACAGACAAATCAAAGCCACCTGATTAAGCAGGTATAATCTAGTCCAAGACAGCAGACACACATGTGATGAATTATGCCATTTGACTGCACTTTGTAGGATTAACTCCCTGTAAGAGAGTTAGTGCAACAATGTTAACATTAACAAAGGAGGGAAAATAAATTATTTAGGTCTTCTAATGCCCTGACTGAATGCCTGCGCTGTAAGCATTCTTTGGCTAAATTATTTGTACTGTAGCGATTATTGACATTATGATGTTTCGCTCCCCTCTACTTCACCCCAGGGAATGCCATGCACTATTGTCTATGCCGTATAAAACGTGTCAAGGAACTGAAACGGCGCCGCCAATTCTTTCAGCTGACAATCAGCAGCGGGTGTGGAAGAATGGCCACTTGTAATGAAATCAGTGATTTGCTGCATCTCCATGCTGTGGGTCAGAGTGATTAAGATCCGCTGCTGCTAAGAACCAGGCAAATGAACTTCACATCAATGGCACTTGCTGCATATTAATTTGATTTCCAGAGCTTGACTCATTCGGGGTCCTTGTGTCACATATTAGAATATTAGCGATGCCAGCATGTGGCATGGTAGTTACATTCGTTTGGTAATTCTAGATTTGTTGACATAGAAATTCGTCAGAGAACTGAGTCATGAGGCACAGCTATGTAACATGATTGTTAAGGCTGTGTTCTTTTCCTCCTGCCTTTAGAAGCCAAAGCATTTCTATTTGATTTACCTAGCCCTTCTAATTAAGGGTCAAGGATTGAGCTGGTTTGGGAATGCAGAGGCCTGTGATTAAAGTTCAGACGTATCCAGGTAATCCCTGGCTTTCGATGAGGCCTGTTTGTCGGCCTAAAGCCAGTTGGCTGTTGTTAGATTCCTTTTGTGAAAGTCTACAGAAATGGGTGGTTGATGGTGAAATTACATTAGGTGAAATTTCAATGTAAAATAAATTTGCCATATGATATAAACAAACACCATCAGATCAATCAATGCCAGTGGGTTACAGGAAACATTTCACCAAGAATAGCCATTTGCTCAATCCAAGTTTTTTCAAGCAGTATGACTTTCTTCCTCAAAATACCAAACTGTCCTCCAAAAATATGACTCAATAGGTGGTTTTTAAAGCACCTTATTACGACCTAAATTTACATTTTAAAGTCATGCAGGACGCTCTAGCTGGCGTAAAAATAATGACAGTGCCGTGTTACGTCTGATGTCATAAACCGATCGTCTGACAACCGTCTGATTGTCGTTACCAATCAAAATGCGTGTTCATTTTAATGCAATGTGTGGACTTTTTTTAACCACCATTTGTCATATTTCCATTTAGCAAAAAAAAATATTTTTTATTTTACAACTACACCCACCCCATCCCTAAACCTACCCAGTAGTGCATACACACTTTATGAGCACATGTGTTCTCTGGGATCAAACTCACAATTGCATGTTCGTGTTGTTGATGTATAGTGCAATGCTTTACCAACTGAGCTATGCAAAACCTGAAACACTGAGCAGATAAAAGGGAAAAATGCTTTAAAATGAAAGTGTCCTGCTGTCAATAGGAGCACAACTTTAGAAAACCCATGCGTCGTATTTCAAGGAAGTGACAAACAACCTATACAGGCGTATTGGTTGGAGGACATGTTGCGAAATACAAAATAAGAAGTTTTGAGGAATGTTTGTGCTGCACCAGGTTCAGTTATGCAACACAATTTTGGTTCTAGCATTTCTTGTAGTTTTATTATGGCTTAAATTCTGTTATCATATGTATTCAGAAGAGTTGAAATATTGTTGATTTTTTTATTTTGCTTTTTTTGTCCATTTGGATGCTTTTTGTTGACTTTTTTGTTGCGCATTCAATATTTTGCTTTATACTTTTACAAAGGCTACGTTAACATTTCCATCATGTTAATGTTAACACTTAAAATTGATATATTATTTAAAGAAATATCTGCAGTAAAACAAATTTAATTTCACCTCAGGTAAATTCAGGTACATTTATTTTTACCTCAGTTGGTTTTCTCTGGCACTTGCGACGGCTTCAGCTGAATGTCCACTCTGATCTATTTTTGGCGGCATTCAGTATGGGATTTGACCATTCGTAGATAAGGTGTTTTTTCAAATGGATAACATATACAGATTTCCGGCTGCAAAATATATATTTAAATTGTTATGAAATTAGTTGTTGCGCACACCTCTTGTAAAGAGCAGCGTGGACATTTGTCAAAACTTCTCATTTTGTATTATCAAGAAGAAAGTCACAATGAATGACATGGCAACCTCTGGTTTTAATCTTGATCTCTATCCAGTTACAAATTCATTCTAATGGTGATACTTCTATAAGTTGTCAACCATCATAAAAGTTAATGTCACCAGTTCTCGTGTTGGGTGGAAAATGGAGGTGGAGAAAATGTCACTGGAAATGTCAGCCACCATGTCACAAGTCCAATGCTGTAGCCTCGGCCTGCAGTGATTCTCCATTTCACTCAGGTAGCAGCCCTCTAACTCAGATCAATGCAGGGTCAGTCCATTGTCAAATACCTCGTCTGTTTCTTTTTATGAGTGCTGTCAACACACCTGACCTTTCGAGTGGATGCAAAAAATGACCCCCACCGGTCATAAGGCGGATCTATTATCGTGAAACTCATCTGTCTTTGGCCCAGGCAGAGGACTCCAGGGTCATGACCGTATTAAGCACTGGCAGTTGACAAAAACCCTTCAGGTTGTTTTGCACACCAAATGTTGACTTGTGAGGAAGTGTGGAGAGATGAGTGACAACCCTGGAGAGGTGTTTACTAGCTCGCAAGGAAGCTATAGATAAAAATGATAGCAATACTAAATAAATAAATAAATGAAAATTATGGTGTAAAGAAATATGCCGCCTTACTTCTAGTGGTTTAGTCTAGACATTTATTTGAAGAAGCTCCTCTCAAATATGGTTCTTCAAATACAGATAGCACAGCACCTTTATTTATGGACTGAGTACTTTCGGAGGGGGTTGATCATAATTCAAAACAGAGAATCACACTAGAAGATAAGCACAAAGTGTGAAGTGCAAGATGGTATGAAGCCATTTAGGTGCGATAATATGACTAGTTTCTTTTTTTCTTCTTTTTTTTTTTTTGTAAATGCAAGCCTACTTCGGCATAAATTGAGTAAACAGAGTGTCCAAGTCTCAAAAAAAGCCTTTTTGTTTTCTTATTCAGGAGGGATCATTGAAGCAAAATGTATCTTAAATGTCTTCAGGTTTCTCGTTCCTAAAATGATCTGATCACAATGATCATCCCACTTTTGGCGCCAAATTTTGATGTGACACCTGTAATTGCCACAGAATGAGAAGGCCACGGTATACCACAATGTTCTTTGAGCTCTGTTTGTGTGGCGGAATAAAAGACACCTTAACCTGACGGATGGCCCAACAGGACACCTTATTCTTACACCTCCTGACTTGACACAAGACAGGCCCCTGGATTCCGGGGACACAGTAGCTGCCACCTTCAGATCAGTCACCCTGATAGACAAGATAATGGAGTCCGATAATGGGGCGCCATCCCTAAGCCGAACAATGTTCATCACAGCCCTTCCTGTCATCCACACAGACACATAAATACACAGTTGACATCTTACAAGGGCTAAGGCTACGATCCAGAGCCTTGATATTATTTGTGTGTCTGTGAGAGAGTGTGAAAGAAAGATGGAGGAAGGAGGAGGGGTTTTGCTTTTGAAAGCTCTAGGCCTCACCTCAAACCGGTCTCTATTATGCCCTGTTCGGGCGCTATGAAATCTGTTCCTTCTGACTCCTTGAGCGGATAGTCAAAGCTTGCTGCAGGCAAAGGAAAGCATCTTTGAATAGGAACGGTTTGAATGACAAGTTCTTGCTTCAGGACTCGACTTGGGTTGAAAGAGGCAAACTGTAATTGTTTTAGCTGGGGATAGTAGTGGAAAAATGTCTTTCATGAAACAAACAAAAACAACAAAGTACATATGTGTTTGATTTCTGAATGACTCATACTTTTGATACTATGACACTTTATAATTCGAAAAAGAGGTAACTCTGTGTGGAATTGAAAGTTGTAGATCGTATCATTAACTTTTAAGAGAAAAAAAATAGAATTAAGAAATTGTTTTTGTGTTGGTCTCATGAAATGAAACCTAAAGGGCCCTATCTTGCACCCAGCGCAATTGACTTTGTACACCGTGTCATTCCTATTTTGCACCCGCGCAAAGCGCGCTTTTCCCTCCACAGAAGCACGTCGCTAAACTAGTGAATGAACTTGCGCTCCCTGGGCGGTTCAGCGCAAAAAAAGGAGGCGTGTTCCAGCGCAAACAATCCCTGGTGCTATTTTGCTGTTCCATTAAACAATTGCGCCACTGACCAGAAAAAACCTAGTCTAAAGTCAGTGGCGCGTTGCGCGTTGTTCATTATGCTATTTTAAGGGCGCATGCTTGACCATATTGTATAGCGTGCACAATGCGCATACACTTTGCTCATGTAATCTACACAGATGCAACAGTTATTTTTGCAAATCATAAATTGTTACACTAAAAAAATATTAACACATGAGATGACGGAAATCATTGTGGTGTACCACGAAGATGTGAAAAAATAGGCATAAATCTAGCTTACAAATTATTCAGGCAAATTGTAGTAATTAAGGATCAGACCTGTTTGCCCAATAGTGGCAAGACATATATGTATATAAGGACATCTGATAAATTGGTTTGTCCGTCAAGAACCAGGAAAAAAAATCGACTGAAAAACTGAAAAAACTATTTAGCCGACGCTATTTTGGGTGGGTTTCTCCCATCCCCATACAACACAACTTCTCTGTCTTTCACTGCTCTTACAAGAACATCAGTCTCCTCGGCTGTGAACCGCTCCTGGCGTGCGCCTGGTAAATATGCCATAATAATAGCAATCCATAATGGAACTTGCTTTTAAAGGGAATGTTGGATGACGCTCTGATTGGTTTATTTACGTTACGCCCAAACCACACCTATGAATAATGAAGCTACTTCAGACCAACCCATTTTAGATTTGCGTCGGGCGCAAGAGCCATTTATCCCGCCGGGAAAATAGCAACAGCGCCGAGACCCGACCACAAAATTTACTTGCACTTTGCGCTTTGACACTTGCCTTTCAGATCGTTAAAATAGGGCCCAAAGTGTCATAGGATCTCTGAGAGGAATTGACAGTTTTTGGGTAAAAACATTTACAATACATTTCACGACCTTAACATTATATCTGGAATTGTAGAATTGTGACTTTTACTTGTTTATTCTTTAATAAAGTGCACAACTCTGTTACTGGCATTTCCCCCCATTTGTTTTAAGTCCTATTCTCTGAAAATAAATTTTGTTATTTAAAGTAATGTTGAATGTATCTTGTTTCATGGTTTTTATCTTATATGTTAATGGTTAAGTTAATTTTGTTTTTGGGTTGTACTAGAATATGTTTTCATGCTTGATTGTAAAAAAAAAGAAAAAGAAAAAAGAAGAAGAAACAAAAAAGCATTATTTTTAATATTTTACATCATTACAGCTCCTGTCTCCTATGTCTGAGGTGTGTTTCCCTTTCCCAAAACCATAGTTGCTAACTAAGTTAGCAACTTTGTCGGTTGCAGTGCAATTTCCCATTATCAACGGTACCAACCAATGGTTTTGGGAAACGCACCCCTGGTTGAACACAATCCTTTTTGATGAAATATTACATTTTCTGTAATTGGTTAGCTGATCCAGTGTGTTGTGATTGGCACTGCTTAGTGCGTGTTCGGGAAATGTCCCACCTCTTCATAATCACAAGCTCTACTCAGATGTAAATATTAGCGATACCATCAACTTCAAACCAATTCAAGGAGCGATAAACAGTCTTACAAAAGCAAGAGCTAACAAAAGCTACAGTAAACACTACGTACATCAATACTGTAACGTGCCCATGGTAAAGAGATGGCTGCGAGTGCATTTGCTTTTTAAACCACCAGAGAAAAATGAAAACTGCTTTGGGCTGAAATTAGCAAAAAAAAAAAAAAAAAAAAAAAAACCTACGTCATGCCTGCCATCACATTGTGCTGACTGTATGATAGGGCTCTATGACCTCATGGTATCCTCATAGGAAAATGAGAATTGCAGTCCACATGAGCCGTTCATTGTAGTTCTGGAAAAGTGCATTCTGTAAAACTAAATGTCTCCCTTTGGAGTGGACTTTGAGATTTGTAACCTTACAGATATTTGTTTATGCTTAAATATCAGCAGTACACACACTAACTAATATTGAAACAGCGTAATAGGACACTTTTAAGGAACAAGTATCTAAGGCAAAGGTACTTGATTTTTTAAAGTGCTGGTGGTAAATACAAATGATTTTAGGTATTGTATACTATCACTATATGTATGCTTCGTTGTCAATCAATCAATCAATCAATCAATCAACTTTATTTATATAGCGCTTTTACAATCACGATTGTGTCAAAGCAGCTTCACAGTGTCAAACAGGATAATATTGCGACAAAATTAGATTTGGCTGTACAGTCGTTCTGGAGAAAACAGTGATGTTATCAGCTTATTTTAATTTATCATATAGCGACAATGTTGGCAGATCAGTATTATAGTTTATAGAATTAAATAAGACCTAATTCATATATTTTATTTGTATAATAAGTTGAATAATTTTAATCATATTTTTAGTGTCCCCAACTGAGCAAGCCAAGCCAAAGGCGACAGTGGCAAGGAACCAAAACTCCATCGGGACATGATGGAGAAAAATAAACCTTGGGAGAAACCAGACTCAGTCGGGGTGCCAGTTCTCCTCTGGCCTATTAACACACCGTGTAAGATTATTATTCTGGCAACCTTACAGGTCGGAAATCATATTAGATCGGATTATTCAAAATTTTCAGAGTATCACGGAGGAGACAGATTTATTTAGGATGGGGCGTCAATTACACAAGAGTATGAATACATGAAAGATCGGAATTATTGCGCCGAAGACGGGTTTTGAGCATGTCGTGCCAGTGAGGCAAATTCGGAGGAGACACCATTTGACACGGCTCAGCAGACACTCCAGGATGCGTTGGTCATGTCCAGGCAGGTCCACCATCCGATCCGGACAGGGCCCAGATCCGGGATAAACCTCGGGATAAACAGAGAGACTAACATTAGCGTAGATGCCACTCTTTTTATGATGTAACGAGTACATCAGGTGTTATGGGAAGTGTTCCCGGTTCCGGCTGACCTAGTTAATGCAGCCTAACAATCAGTCAATTGATTTGAATAATGAAAGTTAAAAATGTTCTATGTGTATGCCATAGTAAAGAGATGTGTTTTTAGTCTAGATTTAAACTGACAGAGTGTGTCTGCTTCCCGAACAATGCTAGGAAGACTATTCCACAATTTAGGAGCTAAATAGGAAAATGATCGACCGCCTGCAGTTGATTTAGATATTCTAGGTATTATCAACTGGCCAGAGTTTTGAGACCGCAATCGACGTGATGGGGTATAATGCGTTAAGAGCTCGCTTAAGTACCGGGGAGCTAAGCTATTTAGTGCTTTGTAAGTAATAAGCATGATTTTAAAATGTATGCGATGTTTAATAGGGAGCCAGTGCAGTGTTGACAGAACTGCACTAATATGATCATACTTCCTGGTTCTAGTAAGAACTCTAGCTGCTGCATTTTGGACTAGCTGGAGTTAGTTTATTAAGCGAGCAGGGCAACCACCCAGTAGAGCATTACAATAATCTAGCCTTGAGCTCATGAACGCATATACTAACTGTTCAGCATTTTGCATTGAAAGCATGTGCCGTAATTTAGATATATTTTTAAGATGATAGAATGCGGTTTTACAGATGCTAGAAACGTGGCTTTCAAATGAAAGATTGGTATCAAAGAGCACACCCAGGTTCCTCACTGACGACGAGGGCTTGACAGAGCAGTCATCAAGTGTTAGACAGCATTCTCGGTTACTACTTGTGGAGCTTTTCTGTCCAATAATTAAAAATTCAGTTTTATCTGAATTAAGTTGCAGAAAATTACTATTCATCCAATTTTTTATATCAGCTATGCATTCTGTTAATCTTGTGAATTGGTAGGTTTCGTCAGGGCGTGAGGAAATATAGAGCTGAGTATCGTCAGCATAACAATGAAAACTAACGCCATGCTTCTTAATGATATCTCCCAGTGGTAGCATATACAGGGTGAAGAGCAGCGGTCCTAACACTGAGCCTTGCGGTACCCCATACTGAACCTGTGATCGGTGTGACATCTCTTCATTTACTGCTACAAACTGATAACGGTCAGATGAGTACGATTTAAACCATGCCAAAGCAGTTCCACTAACGCCAACATAATTTTCGATTCTATTCAGAAGAATATTGTGATCGATAGTATCAAATGCAGCGCTAAGATCGAGTAACACTAATAGAGAGATACAACCACGATCAGATGATAAGAGTAAATCATTTGTAACTCTGATGAGAGCAGTCTCAGTACTATGATACGGTCTAAATCCTGACTGGAAATCCTCACATATACCATTTCTTTCTAAAAAAGAACATAATTGTGAAGACACGGCCTTTTCTAGCATTTTTGATAGAAACGGTAGATTCGAGATTGGCCTGTAATTGACTAATTCTTTAGGATCAAGTTGCGTTTTTTTAATAAGTGGTTTAATTATAGCCAACTTAAAAGTTTTCGGTACATATCCTAATGTCAAAGATGAATTAATGATATTAAGCAAAGGATCTATGACCTCTGGAAGTATCTCTTTTAATAGCCTAGTCGGTATAGGGTCAAGCATACATGTTGTTGATTTTGATGATTTTACAAGTTTAGCCAGTTCTTCTCCTCCTATAGCAGTGAATGAGTGTAATTTTTCCTCAGTGACCCTGCAGTGCTCTGTCTGAAGTGATACTGTAATAGACTGCTGCATGGTTATAATTTTATTCCTAATATTATCAATCTTACTAGTAAAGAAGTTCATAAAGTCATTACTGCTGTGTTGTTTACAAACATCAGAAGCTGAAGCTTTATTTTTTGATAATTTAGCCACTGTATCGAATAAATACTTAGGGTTGTGTTTGTTTTCTTCTAAAAGAGATGAGAAATAAGCAGATCTAGCAGTTTTCATGGCCTTTCTATATGCCATCATGCTCTCTTTCCACAAATTGTGAAAAACCTCTAGTTTTGTTTTCTTCCAGCTGCGCTCCATTTTTCTGGCTGCTGTTTTAAGGGCCCGAGTGTGCTCGTTGTACCACGGCGTTGGATTATTTGCTTTAATCTTCTTTAAGCGCCGGGGAGCAACTATGTCTAAAGTGCTAGTAAAGAGAGAGTCAATAGTTTCTGTTGCAGCATCAAGTTCCTCTTGGCTTTCTGTAATGCTGAGGAGATGGAACTGATGAGGAAGATTATGTACAAAGCAATCTTTAGTCGCAGCGGTTATCGTCCTACCATATTTGAAGCGAGGGGATGGCTTTGCAGCCTTAGGTAAATTAAGTATACATGATATTAGGTAATGATCTGAGATGTCATCGCTCTGCTGCAGAATTTTAACAGTATCAACATTTATTCCATGTGACATTATTAGATCTAAAGTATGATTAAGGCGATGAGTGGGTCCCGATACGTGTTGTCTAACTCCAATAGAGTTTAGAATGTCTCTAAATGCCAATCCCAATGCGTCTTTTTCATTGTCTACGTGGATATTAAAATCCCCAACAATTAGTACTTTATCTACAGCTAATACTAACTCCGATACAAAACCAGCAAATTCTTTGATAAAGTCTGTATTGTGCCCTGGTGGCCTGTATACAGTAGCCAACACAAATGCCAGAAGGGATTTATCATTTACACTACACAGTGTTACATAAAGCACCAAAACTTCAAAGGAATTATATTTGAAACTAGACTTCTGAGTAATACTGAAAATATTATTATAAATTACAGCAACACCTCCCCCTTTACCCTTCAGACGTGGCTCATGTTTGTAACAATAATCTCGGGGGGGTGCACTCATTTAAAGTAATGTAATCGTCAGGTTTTAGCCAGGTTTCTGTCAAACACAGCACATCTAAGTTATGATCTATAATCATATCATTGACAACAAGCATTTTTGGCGAAAGGGATCGAATATTCAGCAACCCAAGCTTTATCAATTGTTCATCCGTATTATATCTGTTGTTTATTTGTTGGACATCAATTAAATTTTTACTGTTGAATGGTTTTGATGTTTTTTTGTATTTACTAATTCGGGGAACAGACACAGTCTCTATATTATAATATCTAGGTGAAAGAGTCTCTATGTGCTGGGATTTAGCTGACTTTGGTGACGTGAGACAGCTAGCAGACGGTTGGTTTAGCCAGTTTGTCTGCTTCCTGACCTGGGCCCCAGTGAGTCAAGGTTCATACAACGTACAACGACAATCATACAACGACATACAACATATCGTTGTATGATATGTATGATAAGTATGATGATTTTAAGTATTGTATATTATATTTGTCTAAACTTTAAGGGTCTTTGACTGGGTAACTTTGATCAAACATGACAGTTAGCATGAACTCTCTGGCTCCTTGAGCCTTGAGTACAAGATGCAGACAAGAAACGTTTGAACCAACCTCATCATTTTTCAACTCCCATTCCTTACTCTGCTTTCCCATAATTTCTTGTCTTTTCCATGTTGATTTTTTCCCCTCATTGCAATAGCATAATTAAAGTTCAATATTCATTGCATAAACATGCTTTATTCTGCCTTTTCTTCCCAAAAGTTTCAGAGATTTCCAAAAATTGCATTCACGCTGCTAGAGCCAACATTGTTATGTGCCAGGAGAAAGAATTAGTAAAGAAACTGACAGCTTGCAAAAGAGTTTTAGGACAAAGCATTGTTCAATACAGCACAGAGTTGTTTCAATGCAGTAATTAAGGGCTTCCATTTTCATTGCAACATGATAATTACTGTTGTTTATTCACCTTATGTACTATTAAATATGCCTGTGTTTTTCTCTCAAAAGCACAGTTCTCACACCCACACCCATGTTTTTGTCCCTTATATATTTTCCTGCTTACCAAATGATTTAATGGAAGAGCTTAGCTCACCATTAAATCAAGGGAGATCAAAAGGCTAATTGAAAAAAAAAACCTTGGCTAAACTTTGCTGGCTGATGAGCAGGAATTAACTTTGAGAAGAATTCATCTGGCCTGACTTGGTCAAAGATCAAGTAATCCCAGTCCTGTGTCAAATGGAGGAGAAGCCTGAAGATAATTGCAAAGAAAACCCTGAGCGCAAGTTTAGTCAAACTCAAGTTTTCAAAGGATTGTTGAAATGTTGAATTTCTTAGACGCCTACTAGAGTGTTACCCTTGCATGTACTAGGGACTAACTTATTGTTTGACTTGACTTAATATTTTTTTCAAAGTTGATTTTTAATACAATTTTATGAAGTGGAAATGCCTATTAGTGGCCAGTCAGTTTTCTAAAATCACTCACCAGTGGCAGGTGGAAAAAGTGGATCTGTTTTTAAGTCTCCCCAGGAGTCTCCCATCGACTCCCTCAAATTGTATTTGTCTGTTAATGTGTCCGCATAAGGTTTTCCTTTTATTCACTAGCCTATTGTGGGTCATTGCAAGGATAGTTTACTGAGTAAAGAGAGAAAAGTGTCACATGAAGCCTGGGCATGAAGCCTTGATGATGAACTGGAAATTGGTCAGAATCTGATCGTGCAAGATTTCTAATGCGGAAGATGTGACAAAGCATCTGTCAGAAAAAACATGCCTGGCCTTCGGTGGATAATGCAAGATATTGTTAGATTGCTTGTGAGGACTATGGCTGATTAGTTTATCTGAAATTGTGTGAAGACATTTACATTTTCAGTTCTTCCTTAATACTGAAATTTGACTCAAGGCAAGTGATTATTGAACACAAGAAAATATCCTGAATGCTGTTGGCCCTCATTGATGATCATCTGGGGTCTGATGCCTCAGCCAAGGACATTTTCATAACTTCATAACAAGCGTTGTTCCTGGAGGTAGTTCATAATTTCGAGAGGTTGAATCAAGTTTCAGAGTTAAAGTCATCCTTGATCCTTACATTAAGAGCACATAGGAGTACAATCTCTGTGATTTTATGCTAAACAGTGTTAAGTGACCATTTAGTGTTTGTGTAAATTCTCAGCATGACCTCTTCTGAGGTGAACAACTTAAATGCATCACTCGCTGTTTCATTACATAACTCAAAAAAACAATCAGTATATTATGCAGCTTATCTAAGGTGATAAATGTGTCGCTGTGGCCTGCGTCGACAGCTGGTGGGTGAAGTGAAAGTCTATTTCTGTTTGTTTCTGATATCTGCCAAACACCAATTTTTATTATGTACATGCCAAACTGCAGTGGATAAGTCTCTTTTTCTTTCAAATTCTAACAAATTTTCTAACAAATTCTTACGCTCAAATGGATACTTTGATAATTTTCAATCTGGTTTCCGTCCACATCACAGTACAGAGACAGCACTCATAAAGATTATAAATGATATTCGGTTAAACACTGATACAGGCAAAACATCAATTCTGGTACAACTGGATCTCAGTGCCGCATTCGACACTGTTGACCACACCATACTTCTAGACAGGCTAGAAAACTGGGTCGGGCTTTCTGGGATGGTCCTCAAATGGTTCAGATCATACTTAGAAGGGAGAGGTTATTATGTGAGTATAGGAGACCATAAGTCTGAGTGGATATCCATGACATGCGGAGTCCCACAAGGGTCCATTCTAGCACCACTCCTGTTTAACCTGTATATGCTGCCACTGAGCCAAATAATGAAAAAAAACAATATTGCTTACCACAGCTATGCTGACGACACCCAGCTCTACTTAGCGCTGTCACCTAATGACTACAGCCCCATTGACTCCCTGTGCAAATGCATTGATGAAGTTAACAACTGGATGTGCCAAAACTATCTTCAGTTAAACAAAGACAAAACCGAAATCACTACATTTGGAAACAAAGATGAAATTCTCAAGGTGAACGCATATCTTGAGGCTAAAGGCCTGATAACAAAAAATCAAGTCAGGAATCTTGGAGTGATTTTAGAGTCCGACCTGAGTTTCAGTAGTCATGTCAAAGCAATAACTAAATCAGCTTACTATCATCTGAAAAATATTGCAAGGATTAGATGTTTTGTCTCCAGGCAAGACTTAGAGAAACTCGTTCATGCTTTCATCACCAGTAGGGTGGACTATTGTAATGGCCTTCTCACTGGCCTTCCTAAAAAGACCATTAGACAGCTGCAGCTCATACAGAACGCTGCTGCCAGGATTGTGAGCAGAACCAGAAAATATGACCATATCACACCAGTCCTCAGGTCTTTACACTGGCTTCCAGTTACATTTAGGATCGACTTTAAAGTACTATTACTTGTTTATAAATCACTCAATGAGCTAGGACCTCAATACATCGCAGATATGCTGATTAAATATAAACCCAACAGATCACTCAGATCAGCAGGATCAAGTCGGTTAGAAATACCAAGAGTTCACTCAAAGCAAGGAGAGTCTGCCTTTAGCTATTATGCCAGCCTCAGTTGGAACCGGCTTCCTGAACAGATCAGATTTGCTCCAACAGTAGCCACATTCAAATCCAGACTTAAAACACATCTGTTTAGCTGTGCATTTACTGAATGAGCTCTGAGCACTGTATGTCCGACTGATTGCACCCTATCTTATCTCTTTATTCTTTTTATAATTGTTTTAGTTTACCTTTGTTCTTATCTCTGGTTATTGTTTATTTTATATGTTCTTTTGAGTTGAATATGACGAGTGAAAACTGGGTTTGATGGAAATAGTAAGTTTGACAATAAGGTTTGAGTATGTGTAAATCTGTGGAGGGTATGATGAGTGAGTAAGGGTTTTAACAAGAAGGTTTCTGAGTAAAAATCAAGGAATAGTGATTAAAATGGATGTTATGAACGTGTTTGAGAAAGAAATGAATGAGAGGTGTTCTAATTAAGATGGTACATGTATGTTGGCAGTAAACTGAAGAATGTTTATTTTTATATCAGACCATTATTGTGGATCTGACCATTTTATTTTATCTTTTTTTTTATTTTTTTTATTTTTTTTTTTTTTATTATTATTATTTTTTAATTACTATATCTTTACGACTGTTTTAACTATGCTTGTTTTTAATTCTTTATTCGTCCATATGGTATTCTTTTTTTTCTCATGCATTTGTTACCACTGTTTTAATTAATTTCTATGTAAAGCACTTTGAATTGCCATTGGGTATGAAATGTGCTATACAAATAAACTTGCCTTGCCTTGCCTTGCCTTGCCTTGCCTTTTTCCTATACAATATAGTCAAGCAGGATTAGTGATTGGTGATATAGGTGATATGTATATATATATATATATATATATATATATATATATATATATATATATATATATATATATATATATATATATATATATATATATATATATATATATATATATATATATATATATATATATATATATATATATATATATATATTTATACACATTACATCCGATTCTTAATCCATAGGGTTCTTCTGGGAAGGCTTTCCACAAGGTTTATGAGTCTGTTTATTGGATTTTTTGACCATTCTTCTAGAAGTGCATTTGTGAGGTCACGCACTGATGTTGGACAAAAAGGTCCTGTCTCTGCTCTAATTCATCCCAAAGATGTTCTATCGGGTTGACGTCAGAACTCTGCAAAGGCAAATCAAGTTCCTCCACACCAAACTTGCTCATCCATGCCTTTATGGATATTGCTTTGTGCACTAGTGCGCAGTCATGTTGCAAATGGAAGAGGCCATCCCAACAGTTCCCACAAAGTTGGGCGCATGAAATTGTCCAAAATATCCTGGTATGCCAAAGCATTAAGAGTTCATTTCACTCGAACTAAGGGGCCAAGCCCAACCCCTGAAAAACATTAGCTCATTTTAGTTACACTTTATTTTACAGTATGTGTACTTGCAGTGTACTTATCTAAGACATTACTGGTTAATATTAGGTAATTACATGGGTTAATATTAGGTCTAGGGGTAGGTTCAGTACCTAGATATTACCCAGTTACTGTAATAATTATAATGAATACATATGGGACAGGACTGGAAAAAAGTGCTACCCTTATGTTAGTAGAGAGAGGTAAAAAGTCATTGCAGCCTTGTCTCAATTTTTATTTAATATAAGATTCATTGCAAGAACCCGCTTCAGACCATATATTATTATGACCACGTCAGAGAGACAGAAGGCAGATACAATTGCCTTTGAAAGTTTGAGTAATTGACATTTAATACAGAATCACAACGAGGAACACTCTATCATTTTCTAATATAATAGTTTTTCAACCGCAGGGACCGTGAATCTGACCACTGTCTTTTCATCTGGTTTCAGATTCCACAGATAAGCTACGCCTCTACCGCTCCAGAACTGAGCGATGACCGGCGGTACGATTTCTTCTCTCGTGTCGTACCTCCCGACTCATTTCAAGCACAGGCCATGGTGGATATAGTGAAGTCGATGGGCTGGAACTACGTATCTACGGTGGCCTCAGAGGGAAGCTACGGCGAGAAAGGAGTTGAGGCCTTCATGCAGATTTCCAGAGAAGCGGGTGAGTCAGACTGAACAATAAACAGCAAGTCTTTGAAGATAAAGTCCTGAAGAACTCAAAGCAGTCTCTGCGTGAGTAAACAAACGTGTTGCAAAGACTCTTTTTGGTTGTTTTAATAACAGCCTGTCAATTTCATCTGTGTTTACAGTTCATATTTTTTTTTAAATACAAGCCTTATTCACAGTGAAATGTTTGGATTATATTCATTCATTTCTGCAACGCAAAGTTGAGTGCTTTAGACAGCTCTTAACCATAAATAAGAAACATTTCTATTTCCTTTTTTGTTTCCCCAACAAGAAGTTCACCTATCAAATAAATGAATATGTAAACAACACAAATGTCTATCAAGGGTGGAGATGTTGTGTCTCTGCGACAATTTTCATACAAAACAAAGGGGAAAAAATATTCTAAGCCAATTACTATTTACTATTAGTATTTTTGTCTCATGGGGATGAAAGACTACAATTCCCAGAATGCTTCGCTGCCCTGTGAGGCCATTCCCAAAGCCACCTACTGGATTACTGAGACTGAGTTGGAGAAGACATTACAATTAGAAACTGAACGTGTCTGTTCAATATAATGAGTGAGTCGCCACGCTAGTATCACAGCACTGAGCACTAACTGCAGGACTGAGATATTATTATGATTGTGATACATTCACAACGCGAGTTCAGTCTGGCACGTTTTAGTTCATGCCTTTGCAAGCTTAACTTTCATAGAAATTAATTTGAGAAGTTAAAAGACTTACATTGCTCACCACAGCTCCATTTATATGAGTGCCTGCAGCTGCGAGCTGAGCTGTGAGTGTGATCTCCATCCCCCACGCGCGGCTTCAAAACATGCAGAAATGTCTCCCTCTGCTGGCTGTAGTCTTTAGCCAAAGGGGTGGTTCCATGTTTTTTTTTTCTTTTTTTTTCTTTTTCTAGGCTTGGTTGTGTTTATGGGGTGCAGTATAACATGTCTCAATACTTAAAAAAAAAAAAAACACCATATTTTTCTTATATTTTACCTTTATTCCAGACCGCTGTCTCCACTGTCCTTTGAATGGCTCGTTTGCTTCCTGCTTCTATGAAGCCTCTCCCTCCGAAAAACCCAGTGGTCTTAAATTGGTTAGATGGCCAAATGTAGTTTCATGTATATTTATTGGCTGAAGTGCCAAGCACAGGTTGTCCGGAAACGGCATGCCCCTTACCATTACGGGCAGAAGTCACATCTGCGGTGACTAGCAAGATTTTATGAGGTCACCAACCCTAGGAAGAAGCTCGTTGTAGTCCAAACCGGCCGTTTTTGTGGGCAATAAACTGCCGCAACCTTTAAAAGACAATATCTCCGTTTGCATTGAACTTTCAGCGCTGTAACTTTGCAGATACTGTTTATGCTCAAGCAGCAACATTACACACTAACTAAAGTTAAAAAAGGGAAACCGCATGCAACCACCCCTATAACTGAAAATCCATTGTAGTTTCACAGAATCGCCAAAAATTCTGTGATGGGTCCACAGAAGTGATGCCTATGTAAGTCAATGACAGGCAGCATCTGTGGTCCACACAGTGGAATCCCTGTTCCAACACCTTATTTGTCAGTTTGATTCAGTCAGCATAATTGTATTTACATTTATTTTATTTTTATTTAGAAATATTTTGAACACGTAACTCCCTTCCTGAAACCTACCTATTTGTGTATTATAAAAAACAGGATATAACAGGCAGATACTGCAGGTACAATTTATTCAAAAAGTACAAATACTCCAAGTGTTCTGAGGCCAAATGATTGATTTGTGTGAAGAAAATCCCCAAAAGCGATCAGTAACGTCGAGTCCATCCTGCTGAAGATTAGTACATTTTAAAAAATATCCACCGGAAGAAACATTATATCAACAATGGTGCACTAAGATTAGCTCACTCAGGGCGGGTCTGAGGTGAAACGCTGCTGTCAATCAACATTTGTGGAAGGAGTGTGTGTGACGCCACACTGTCAAACAGCTCGATTTGAGACAGGACAAAACATATAGGGAGATTAAAAAAAAAAACACTTGATGGATTTTTATCATTATAGGATAGTTGTAGGATACAATCAGCTTGTAAAAGTGCATGTACCGTTATATGACCCCTTTAAGAAAATATTTGAAAAGTGGGAATAAAGTGACTAATGTCTGTTTAATAATAAAGTGTTTAGGTTTAGGGGTAGGTGTAGGGAGGGCTTTATTGTCCCAATAAGGGACAATCTTAATCCATTTTAATCATTTTAATAAAATCTGTTATTTTTGCATGATGTACAACAATATAAATAGTATCTGCCACTATGCATGAGTATACATGGCATCTGACTACTATTTACACTTATTGCAACGAAAATACTGCTATTTTTACATTGTGTTAATATAATTTAAACTTAGTGTAAATAGCAGCTGTCACTATTTGCACTTAGTGCCTTTTTTCTTTGGTTAAATGTTTCATGTAATTATTTGAAAATGCACCAGATTTTGAGTGTAAAGTGCTTTAAGTGCTTGAGGGAAAGACTTCCTATGAAATGTGTTAAGACTTTCCAAGCAGACTTTGGCGCAGAGGTCAGGATGTTGGCAAAAACAACTGTGCTCAAAGCTGTTTGGCAGGATGTTTCACTGTGCTTACTTTATGGCCACAAATTAAGGCAGATAATGTATGTTGTACTTTTACCGATAGAGACATTGAGCCTCATTCATTACACACAACAAAATAATTTTTTTAATTATATTAACACAATGTAAAAATAGCAGTATTTTCGTTGCAATAAGTGTAAATAGTAGTCAGATGCCATGTATACTCATACATAGTGGCAGATACTATTTGTATTGTTGTACATTAAACAGTATGCAAAAATAACAGATTTTATTAAAATAATTAAAATGGATTAATATTGTCCCTTATTGGGACAATAAAGCCCACCCTTCACCTACCCCTAAACCTAAACACTTTATTATTAAACCGACATTAGACGCTTTATTCCCACTTTTCAAATCTTTTCTTAAAGGGGTCATATAATGGTACATGCACTTTTACAAGCTGATTGTATCCTACAACTATCCTATCCACAACTTTCCTGCAAGTCTTATTGGGCGTCGCCATGACACTCGATACTTCCGGTTGACGGTATCTCAGTTCCGGTTTAGCACACATAACAGTTATGCTGCGTCAATGTCAATTTGCATCATGGGAGGGGCTTCTGCCAGGCAGCGGCAGACGTCAGAAGGACGAGCCGAGTTAAGGCTGCTCTCGCCGGGGTTAATGAGCGCTGAGCGCCTGGGTTTCATACCTCCGAAACCTTGCTTCCATAAACGGACCCGTTTGAAATGTTGCCTAACACCCTACGCACTCCATTCAATGCCCAAAGAGCTTCAAATAAACTCAAGAATTGTAATGTAGAAGTAATATTTGTATTTTAATATTTGTAATTGTTGAAATGTTGTTCATGTCATACATTGTCAGCCGACTTTTTTTTAATCAACATGAAAATAGATGCATGAACTTCAATGAATTTAAGTGCATTGTAATAAAAATTTACATTTCATTGCTGTAAATGTAATTATTGAGTTTATATATTAGTTGAACCTATTTAAAATACTGCAGTAAAACTGTATAATTTTTTGTAAGGGGTATGTTTATTGTTTTCAATAATTTACAGATTTAATGTGTAGCAAGACCGCTCTAACAGCCTAACGTTACCTTCCAAATGGAGACCTGCACTCCCGCGGGAACCAGCACAACCGAGTGTGGCATTCACCCAATATTTGGGTGAATGCGGGTGAACAAAATAAATAACTAGAAACAAATAAACCTTTATTTATAATAAAATAAAACCGATTTACAGGCGCATGGATGTAAGGTAACTCTTGCGTGATTCATAGGAACAGCCGAGCCTACCACACTGTGGCAAAATGTCTGCACCGCATAACTCAGGTGAACCGCTTAGTCCTACAGATATTAGTAAGTTCTTGTAAGATAGTCAGATCCATGCAACCATCTGGGACATGTGATCATTTTGCCTGAAGCGTTGTTGTAAAAGTCTCCTCCTGACTCCTGATAATACAACCAAGCTGTTCTACGTTGCCATAGCGATCATTGGAAAGGTCAGAGTTCGGGAAAGTTGTGGATGATGATACAAATCCATCAAGCATTTTTATTCAGATAATGTATGTTGTACTTTTACCGATAGAGTCATTGAGACTCATTCATTACACACAACAAAATAATATTTTTGTCAATTATGTGAATAATTTTTTTTTTTGTGTAAATTTAAAACTATTTTAACAACAAATAAATGTGTTCTTTAGGGGAAAGATAAGAGAGAGAGAGAGACTGGTGTTTGTCAAAATCTGCTATGAAATATGAATGTTGAATACAAAAAAAATATATATCATATAGAAAGCTGTGAGTAGCTATATTTGTATTGTAACACATTGCATATGGATTCTCTCCGGATTCACACAACCTTAGAGACATTTTAGCACTCAGCAGATTCTGTTAATTGGGCCTACTGTCCGATTTAGCACTGAGGTGGAATATATCTCTTCTCTCACTGTGGTAGAAAGCTGGTATTAGCAAGATTTCTCACTTCATCACACGCCTTTTTAACTTCTTCTTTGTGTAGCCAGGTATTTTATTTATTTTTTGCGGACTGAAATTGAAGCTAATCTCACCTACATCCACACCTACCTCCAGGTATTTGTCATCTTAGCTTCGCGTGCCAGATTTCCCAACCAGCATGGCTTGTTTATTAACTTTTATTTATGAAGCAATTTACAGTCCACTCAGGATCAGAAATGAGGAGACAGTTATTAATGATCCTAATTTGCGTATTTGATTATCTTGTATGAGTGGCAGTTTGCACTGTTTATCACTCTTATTGCTTTGGCACACAAGTGGCACAGCGCTTATCCTGCGGGAGACGACGGAAACGCTTTTTCATATGGTTGAGAACACAGCGCTGTGTGATGTGGAATGCCTTAGACTTCATTATCCTGAGCTACAGTATGTTTGTATGTGTGCACATAACCGCCGACATCAAGACTTTAGCTTGCTTCATTTGATTTGAATTAAACATGCTCACTGAACTTCTGTCCGCTAGAGGAGAAGATGCACCTGATAGCATTTCTAAAAAAGACGATGAATGTTGAATGCTCTTGGGATGGTGTATTCCCAGGTAACCGGTTTCTCTCACAGTTATGAACAAACGTTCCTCTAGTAACGTTAGAATCTTAGAACATTTAGTTCAAGAAATCCGGTCTTGAATGGTGTTCTCAAAATGTTGGCATTATTTAAACATAAAAACACATTAAAACATGCTAAACATATTAAAAACATATTAAACATGGAACTTTTAGGTTGAACCTTCATAAAATTTCATAACATTCAAAAGTAACATTCCCATAATGCTTGCATAATGATTAAATAGAATGTTCCTTTAAAGACCCCTGGTGGTGAAAATCAAGGTTTTAATATTGTTTGTATGTCTATGTGGTGTTTTTAATATGCTTTAAGACAAACCATGTGCAAGTCAACACCATTGCTGAGTATTTTCTATTTAAAAATGCACTGAAGCAAACACAGTCTCAAGTCTGCAATTTGAAATCGCTGCTGTTTCTGACGTCACAATCGACCTTGTAACCAATCACGTCAACATATGATCGTCAAGGAGTGGGTTGGGGCAACATTTAAAGCTTGAGTTTAACCACAGGGGGTCTTTAGTGTGACATTTTTCTCTTGAGACTCATAAGTTGAACACGGAAGGTGGTCTGTCGAAAGATAGATAGTTTAAAATATTTTGTATTAAAAATGTTTCCTACACAAACCCATTGATTCGCTTCACTTTGCCAATCCTCTAGAGCCACGTGGAACACTTTTATTATGGATGGATGCTTTTTGGGGGGCTTCAAATTTTAGGCTCCCATTCACTGCCCTTATAAAGCTTGGAAGAGCCAGGCATTTTTTTAAATACAAGTCAGATTATATTAGTCTGAAAGAAGAATGGCATATACACCTAGGATGGCTTGAGAGTGAGTAAATCAAGGGCTAATTCATATTTTTTGGGTGATGAATATCCCTTTAATTACTGTTATGTGTCTGATAAAACTACTGTTAAGTGTCTCTTGTGAAGAGAAATACTATTAACCTAATGTTAAGCCCCTCCCCTTGAATGTAGATGAGCAAATGGCAGTTGAGTATCAGTTGCACAGGGACTGGAGCTAACTGTTCTCACGTCATGTACAGTGTAGGTCAAAAACACATAAATGATGGTCTACATTTCAGTGCCTCTCCATATTAAACTGGTTGAATGGAAATTAATTTCATCTTACCCTGCGGTACATGAACATTGTTGATCCTAGATCCTGTCATCTGCGATCGTGACGGCCGTAACATGAGGCTTCTCTCGCTAGCATTGTGATCTATAAATCCTGGCTTCCAAATTGAATCTCGTTACCCATCATAGCCTATTTATTTAAAATATTTTATATATCCCTCCATGGTATACTTAAGTGCTTCCATGTCCAAAAAAACGATGTTTTGGAACATGGTTTTCGGACTGATAGCTGTTATTGTAAGGCAGTTAGCAACTCTGTTTGTTTGTCCGAGTTAGGAACAGTAGCTATGGGGGACGGGGCTTAGGTCGATAGGTTAATTGTGCAGCGTCTACCTCAGTAAAGGCTGGAATACACTACACGATTTTAAAAATCTGAACAGATTTTAAAAACACTAGGCATCATACACTTGCCGACTTTGTAAATAGTTACAGAGAAAAACTGGGCATCATACACTACCAGACCTTAAAAACGTCCGGAACACAAACTGAAACAAGCGCCTGGTTGCTAGGAGACGCACGACAGACATAACAACAAACATGGATGTGCAGGAGATGAGCGCGGGAATTTTTGAAGCGACAAATTTCTGAGCTGAAATTTGAGCAGCAAATCAACGCTGCCGTTAAGAATAGCTTCTTCCATCTTAGATTAATATCAAAACTGAAATCTATCCTTACTTTTAATGATATGGAGAAGGTTGTTCATGCTTTTGTGTCATCGCATTTGGATTATTGTAATGTGTTGTATCTGGGTGTGAGTCAGGCTTCCCTCTCCCGTTTGCAGCTTGTTCAGAACTCAGCTGCCAGACTTTTAACGGGCACTAAAAAGAGAGAACATATTACTCCAGTTTTAATTAAACTGCATTGGTTACCCATACGATAAAGAATTCAATATAAAGCGCTGTTGTATGTTTTTAAGTCTCTGCATGGTCTAGCCCCAGAGTATGTTCCTGAATTAATCAGCCGTTGTCACTCCAGCAGGTCTCTGATCAGTTGCTTCTTGTGGTTCCACGAACACGTTTAAAATGTAAAGGTGACCGGGATTTCTCTGTTGCAGTTCCGGCTTTGGAACAACCTTCCGCTGTCTGTAAAGACTTGTCCATCACTGGGTGTTTTTCAGAGTGCGCTAAAAACGTATTTGTTTTCCTTAGCTTTTGATAATGCTTTGTAAGTTGTGTATGTCATATGTTTGTATTGTTTTTGCGCCTATTATTTAAAAATTTTCTTGTATACCTCATGTACAGCACTTTGGTTTCACTTGTGGTGTTGAAAGTGCTCTATAAATAAATGAAGTTGAAGTTGAAGTTGAAGTTGACTATCTGTACGCTGAGCAAAAAGTAAACAAAAAGAGCCAAAACGCACTAGACGTGACCAATAATGGTCAGATTACAGCGGGAGATAGAGGTAAGTGTTTTTCTGTGCTGATGAGTCAAAATATTGAGTCTTTAATCTGTAAGTGTGTTCCGTCCGTTTATTGTTATTGTTATTTTATTTTATTTTATTTTATTTTATTTTATTTTTTTATTTTATTTTATTTTATTTTATTTTATTTTATTTTATTTTATTTTATTTTATTTTATTTTATTTTATTTTATTTTATTGCAACACATGTAGATAGAGGACAGCTTTGGATTCATATGAATAAATAGATAATTAAATAATTTATTTCTTAATAACATTGAGTTCTTCATTAAAGAAACACTGTTGCTCGAAGAAGTACATGCTCTGGTGTAGCTTTCTGGTGTAGAACTAACTTTACTTTCATTGACAATATTTAAGTTACTTAATAGAATAGTTTTGCTGTTTTAATTCCTACACGAGTCTCACACAGACAAGATGCGTGAGCATCGAGTAACGCGACCTTGTTTACGTTATTAAATAATCTGTTAACATTTATTGTAATACAATTAATAATTCACAGCTATTGACGCTTTGATCACGTTTAAACACGTATCCCGGGAAAGCGTTAATGTAAAACCCGTAATGGTAAATATAGTAACATAATAATGAATAAATTAAGACAAATGTTTACCTCAGAATTTGGTTTGCTAATTATTATTAGTATTATTATTTGTCTTTGCTGTATCAATAGGCAATATATTTATATTTAACATGAAGTATATGGCTTCCCTGTAAATTTATAGCAGCAGCAGCAGTGGTGCGTCAGACACGCTTCTGGTGTGCAAAGACAGAGGGCGTGTCTCAATCAGCTCCCTGGTTCAGTAGTCAGGGCACTGATCAGGACATAAGTCAATGGGCTGACTCCCTGATCAGTGCCCTGACTACTGAACTAGGGAGCCGATTGAGATGCACCCAGAGAAAATGCCAGACAGCAGCAGCAGTTGACAGAAACGCCACGCTCACAGAAACGCCACGCTCATGCCACGCTTGCAGGCAAAATCGATAATTATGTTGTTTTTTATTATTACAATTAGGCCTATATCTGCATTTATGTTAACTTACGGACTTTGAAAAATGAAAATGTCATTTATTAATATGTATTCGTGTCAGAATGATATAAAACCAGCTTTTTTCTTTGTCTACTCTGTTGTGGTAACAGTTGTCGTCCACATTATAGAGACACTTGTGCTCCTGTCACAGCTGAATACGTTTTTCTTCCATGGCGGAGTTCCACTTTGTGATCTTGGTCTCCATTTCTTGTTCGTTGATTTTCTTTGGCTTGTAGTCAGTGATTTCCGGATTCAGATTTCAGATGCGTCATGTTTACTAAAATCGGCTCAAAATATCAAACATGTTTGATATCCTCTGTCTGGATGGAATTAAAATCTGAAGTCTATGGCCATGATATACTACGCGATTTTTGTCGGCTCAAATCTGCAGACTGGCTCTGACTTTTGTCAACTAGCGTCAAATTGTTCAAAACAAAAATCGTGTAGTGTATTCCAGCCTTAAGTTGAGGGAGTGAATATGATGGAGGATGCTAATTTGCATATTCATGATTCTGCATATTCTAAATAAAGCAAGATTGTAGAGCTACATTTCAATATAATATAAGTAAGGGCCCCACTTTATATTAGTTGGCCTTAAGTACTATGTACTTACATTAAAAAAAAAGAAGAAAAAAGTGACTCACTATGTTCAAATTGTATTGCAAAACACCTTTGCTGATATTGAGGTGGGATTCGGGTGGAGTTAGGGAAAGGTGTGATGGTGTGGGTCAGTTTAAGGATAAGTTTAGGTTTAAGGGAAGTGCCAACTGTGTAATTACAAATGTAACTACAGAAGTTAATTACAGACGTAATTACATGCAGATATTTTTTTTTTAAATGTAACTACAATGTAAAAACATGTATGTACACAATTATTGCATTGTATCATTGTACATAGTAGTTAAGGCCACCTAATATAAAGTGGGTCTGATTTTCTGCAGATTATTTATTTTAAATATATATTGTAAGGATAATAGTACAATTTTACCTCGATTGTGAAATATAGGGTACGTTTAAAAAAGTTCTTAATAAAGTTCTGGAGTAACATGGATTTTGTACCAATATACTATCACAATTATTCCAATCCTTTTAAAAAGCTTTTCACAGCTGACTTGAATGATCATACATTTTGCAGATCTATTTCGACTAGATTTTGTCCAAAGGTTTTGTGTGCATTTGAAAGAAATCATCCAAAACAATTCAGGACTTCCCAAAGGGGTAACCTGTGTTTAATATTGCAGAGAAGTGACTTCAAGTGTTGCCTGATCTCTCATAAAAATTTCAAAAGATCCCGCTGAGGTTGGGATTTGGTTTTGAGCAGTCAGTGTTCAGCTGGTCTTGTCCAAATAAACACACTCATGCCTGAGATGAGGGCAACCAAGGAGAAAACAGATTGATTCATATTAAATGAGGGTTTGTTTGGTGAGCAGCGTTTTGCGGTTTGGATGTAATCAAGTTCTTAGAGGTTGTAGAGGTAAAAGGCCCTCTTAGAATCTAAATAAAAGTTAAAACTCGGTGCAGTTCTTGTTTCTTGAATCTATTCCAGAAAACTTTTTTAAAATCTTAAAGGCATAATATGTCATTTTCACCTCTAGAGGTCGCTTATTCAAAACAAAGGCATAGTTTGATGATTTCATGGGAGTTTGGGGCTGAAAGCCACTTATCGATTGCTAATAAGAGAGTGTGACATACGGCTTGAAGAGCACTGGAACTTTTATTATCCACTTCTTTCGCTCATGTGTGGAGTAACACACTGCCAGAGGTGGAAAGTAATGAATTAGATTTACTCGTGTTACTATTATTGAGTATTTTTTTCTGTGTACTTCTACTTTTTTAGTAGTTTTAAAGATCTGTAATTTTACTTTTACTTAAGTACATTTTGATTGAAGTATTGTACTTCACTACATTTTAAACCACATCCGTTACTGAGTAAAAATAAATCAGTAATGAAAGAGGGGAGGGAAAAAAACGAGATCCGGAAACTACTATATTGAATAGAGGGGCGCGGGAGAGAACAAGAACGCAAATATCAGATGGAGACGAACAAGACAGACGTCAGTGACGCAGACCCAGGTGAAAGCAAGCCGCCGTTGTGAACCCCTGGCTAGTATGGAAATACTTTGGATATTGAAAAAAAATAACGTGGTGTTGTCCTGGAGGATATCAAATTTGCACAAAATGGGGGTGCAAATGAAGAAACACATTGAACATGTTCGGGAAAACATCCCTCTGTGCAAATAAAGGTTGTTTATAACTTAAGGCCGATTGATTTCTGTGACGTAGAGGGAATCCCTGTATCCAGTCATGAACATTAACTTTACATTATAGCATACAATTCACGTAATACACGCAAACTGGTGGATGAACGAAAAACTCGAAAGTAGAGCTGTAGGCCTAGAATAAATCAAATCGTGACATGGTCTGTGAATATTAAAGCACAAAACATTGCTATATGAATATATGATCTGCTTGTTCTGTCTCTGTGAATGAACTGCTCCATCTACTACATACAAGACTCTATTATTCTTAAACATTTTCACGAATTAATGATCAAAATAAGTTATTAATCTTATTCCTAAACATTTATTGAATTTAGTTTATTAGACATGTTTATTGAAATTTTAATAAACAAAACAAACAAATGTTTTTAAGTTTGTTATAATAACGTATTTGTTCAACCCCCCCCCCCCCAAAAAAAAAAAGACCAATCATCTTCATTCATTTATCATCATTTTAACTAGTGATAATAACCATAATTTAATAATAGGTACAGTTTATTTATAAAATTATTGTGTAATACCGTGATGTTTTATCAGCTAGATAGTTGTCATATTGTGAAAATCTCATTCTATCACAACCCTACAGGGGAGAGTTAAAAAAAAGTAACTAAGTAACTTTTACTCTGAGGACATTTTAAATGAGCTACTTTTTACTTTTACTTACGTAAATTTTTAGACCAGTAATTTTACTTGATCTTAGGTAAAATTTCATTGAAGTAACAGTACTTTTACTTGAGTAGAATATTGTGTTACTCTTTCCACCTCTGCACACTGCTGTTTTATCATATTAGACACATTTGAGTGTGCATTCGCTCGGCGGCTACTATGAGACACTTGTTGCACAAGTAGATCGATATTAGGCATGGTAAAACATGGTACTTACAGTGAATAAATAAAAGAGATTTAAACAATAAGACTGTGTTGAGCTATATAACAATCTTAACAAATAAAATATAACAAAACATTTCTGTCAATTAATGTATCCAAACAGTTCTCTCATCTGTCTAAAAAAAACACATATGGTGGGTTCCACCAACAAGGCTTAATCTTAAATCTAGATTAAATCAAGGTTTATCTTATACATCTGTTGCTTCATAACTTTAAACTCATAATTAAATCTCAACTAGGGATTCATTTGAAACTTGATGAGGTATAAAATAAAAAAAGTGTGAATATATGCAAGTAAAATATGTGAATGAATAAACAGTGATAGAAACAGTGGATGTGTCGTCAGGTCTCGGAGAGGTGTTTATTACAAATACAAATGAAAATTAAAGCGCACTGAGGCGGCAGAGTGTGAGGATCGTGGTGGCCTAGTTTACGCCTGCTATCGAGTCTGGGATGCAGATCCGTCACTCATTTCAGTGCATTTTGGAAAGAAGAGAGTAATATATTTAGCAATTAACAGCAGTGGTGATGATGAGGTGATGCCGATCAAACGGACAGGGTGGCGCTATCAAGAGCAAAGATAGTCACAACAGTTGACACTGGCACAATATACTCCATTAATTAATACTATATTTCCATGCTTATTGAATCCACATGCACTGCCGCAATGTTCTCATTGCCTGCTTTATCAGTAACATCCTCTCTATGTAGCACTTGACAGCTGACATTTTGCAAGTTTATTTCCTTTATTGGCAAGAGCTACACTGTAACAAAATATTTAGAAAATAAGTCAACTGGTTGCCTTAAAATTTTGAATTCATTGAAATTGAAATTTGAGTATTTATTTTTAATTTCTTTTTTACATTTTTGAGAATCGACAATCTTTATTCAAATATTATTAAAAGATTTTGTAAGCATACTGGGTAATTGTGTATTTTATTTGTGATGACGCAGTAAAACATTTTGTGCTATTTGTGCAAAATGTGCTAACATTTTGATAACACACCAAATTGTGCTATTTTCAGGATTTATCTTTTTTTTTTTTGTGTGGTTCAGATACAATAATATTTTGATTTTCTATTTATTAAACCAGTTTCCTTCATTGAATAAACTATTTTTTTTAATATATTTCAATAAACTCGGTAACCAGGTTAATTACCTTTTTTAAGTTAAACCAATAATATTTTTTACATTGTACTTATATCAGAGAGAAACAGTTTCTGGTAGTCAACAATAGAGAAAATGGAATATTAGCATTGTTGCTGTCAATGGTGAATCCATCATGGCCGCGAAAATGAATTGTAAATGGAGGTTTTAATTGCAGGTTTGTTAATCTGGGTTTAAAATTATGTGGTGCAAAACCAACCTGTCCTCCAAAAAAAAATACGACTCTATAGGTCGTTTTTCAAGCACCTTATTACGACCTATATTTAAGTTTTAACGTCATACGCCCTCTAGCTGGCGTAAAAATAATGACAGTGTCGCGTTACGTCTTACGTCATGAAATGACGCATGCCTGTTGTTACCAACCAAAATGCGTGTTCATTTTAATGCAATGTCTGGACTTTTTACCACCATGTGTCATATTTCCATTTAGCAAAAATATTGCTACATCCACCCCATCCCTAAACCTACCCAGGGATTTATAATGCACACTTTATGAGCACATAAGTTCCCTGGGATCGAACTCACGATCACATGATCACATGCTGTTGATGTATAGTGCAATGCTTTACAAACTGAGCTATGCAAAACCTGAAATATTAAGCAGATAAAAGGGAAAAATGCTTTAAAACGAAAGTGTCCTGCTGTCAATAGGAGCTCAACTTTAGAAAACGCTCCTGTGCGTCGTATTTAATTAATTAAAATATTGTTGATAGGGGCGCAACTTTAGTAAACGCTCCTATGGGTCGTATAGGAAGTGACAAAAGACCTATAGGCGTATTGGTTGGAGGACATGTTGTGCAAAAAAAAACCTCGATTTAAAAGGAAGCCCAGATCCTAGATTAGCTCTAAACTGTTCTTAATTTAATCCTTATTGGTGCAACCCACCAATAATGTATTAAAGCGTTTTTGGTGTTTCCATGGTTTCTACACAATAAAACCGGACATCGAGGGTAACACGGGTACAATGTCATTGATAATATGGTTTGTGTCCTGGTTAAAATGTCTTATTTTGCTGGATTTAACCATTCTTGGAAACATTTGGGATAATGTAAGTACACAAGTCAACTAAATACATAACATTGGGACCCACTTTATATTAGGTGACCCTAACTACAATGTACTAACATTTTAATTAATAATTTGATACAATGCACTTATTGTGTAAATACTTGTTTTTACATTGTACTTACATTAAAAAAATAAAATAAAAAATACCTGCATGTAATTACGTCTGTAATTCATTTCTGTAGTTACATTTGTAATTACACAGTTGGCACTTTCCTTACACCTAACCCTACCCTTAAACTGACCCATACCACCACACCTGTCCCTAACTCTACCCGTATCTCACCTCAATATCAGCAAAGGTGTTTTGCAGTACAATTTGAACACAGTAAATACCTTGTGCTTATTTTTTTGATTTAAGTACATAGAACTTAAAGCCAACTAATATAAATTAGGGCCTAACAAGGTTCTAGTGGTTTTTGGATATTTTCATTCAAACATTTGACATAGTGTGCCTTTTAAAACAACAAATAAGACAACCATATATTTTCTAAAAATTACGTTGCCCAGTTTAAAATACACTGCCATGGTGTTCTAATATTGCTAGTTTTGATTGGTTGATATTGCTTTAGTGTGCAGTTGCTAGGGTGATGTGTCTGGTTGCTAAGACATTGCTAGGTGCAGTGTTGACAGTTAAAACAAACAGACAGACAATGAGCATGACTGCACCTGTCTGACCGATGCATTATACAGGCAGTAAGAGCCTAAAGCCTCCATCCTTATCGGCAGCCCTATATTGCAGGTTTGGGGGGGGGGACACACACACACACACTCAGTTTCAGTCAATCTCATGTCAATCTTGAGTACCTATAGAGTAGAATTGCATCCTTTATATCTTTGAAAAGTCTTTAGTTTTATTATATTTATAAAATTAATATACGCTGTACCGAGACTTTCCGGAAAAAAACGAGCGGCTAGAGGCGTATCGTGTGGGCGGAGCTAACAAATGACGAGAGCGCAGTTACAGCACGAGAGCTTCTGAAAGCTGACATCATCAAGCGTGGAGATGAAAATGTTACTCTAATAAATGGCTATCAATTAGATTCAACTAATACATATATGATCCAGAATCACATTCGGAGGCTGAAATAAATTGAATAGGAGAAGCAACAACAGCAGGACGTCCGTCTCTGTGGTATGTACTGTATTTAGTGGCCTGTCAACATTTGTGTGTCTTTACTCGCAGTTTATGAGGACATGATTTGGTTTATGGACTATTGTATCCGACTAAACCTTAGCAGTAGCAAGCAAAACGGTTTTGCACGTCAGACTAGTGTAACGTTATACATAGAACAACAATGGAGTCCGTTAGCGCATTTGAATGATGAAGCACGCTTTGTGAGAACGCTAGGTTTATGTTTGGGTGGTTTTACTGACACCTTTAACATTAGTGGTCAGCTAAACAAATGTATTTGAACACACACCATAGATCGCATGCTTCATTGATAAATTAACTATACACGATCGTGTAGTTTACTGATGTTTACTCACGCGACATTAGCCAACAACACAGACATTTGAAGCAGTATAACTCACCGCCTGTTTCCAAAGCAGGACCAAACCTTTATCGCTGGAACCGCTCCATCAAAAACACACTTCTTTGGTATGATTTGGTGAAGTCCTGTGACTACAGTGACTGTGGAGATCCACGATGTTGTGAAGCTTCCCGTCATTTCTGCGTTCAAATCGGTTCAAATGCAGCGCTGCCTTCCTGGAATGCTGTGCTGAAGCGTTGAAGTTGCTTGATGTCACTCATAGGAATTAAGTGGAGCGATAGACGTGTTGCACAGACTAGTGGATCTGCTGCTCCTATGAGAAGTGTTTATGGGCAGCATGCATCTAGTCACGCTCGCGCGCACCTTTCCGGGAGAAGAGCCCGTACGGCCCATACAAGGACCTTCCGCTCTATCGAAGTCAAGCCGACCCATACTCGAAAAAAAAACTCTCCGAAACTTGTGAGAAAACAGAAATTTTGATACAGAAATACTCCATCAAACGTCCAACTTAGTTTTTGAAACTTTGTCTATGTTTAGGATGGGAATCCAAGTCTTTAACAGTGTAAAAAGCTCAGTATGCATGAAACAGCTTTTCACCCCCCCCCCCCCCCCCCCCTAAGCAAGAATGTTCATTTTAGTACATTACTAATTGTAATAATTCTGCAAATTCTACTAATTATGCTGTGTCCATTACAGTGTTATCAATGCGTAATATGGTCATCAATTGTCCTGTTATATACGTTCCTGATGGTGGTGATGGGAATGTCTTCATAGTTTAAGAGAACTGCTTTGATTTAAGTTTTGGTTCCCATTGTTTGCACTTTCCTGCACATATTAGATCGGCTTGGGGAACAAAGGGAAAGAAATTGGGCTATTTGAATCTCTATATCACCATCTTTTATGTCCTCAAACTCCTTTGAAGACTTAGGAGGATCATATCCAAATTGCAGCGGTGAAAATGATCACTTGCAGCAGTTTCGACTCAAAAGAATCAGGTTAGAACCTTTGATCCGTCACCTGCAGTGTCACAGACAATGTTTTCATCAGTACTAAGGCTTATACGCACAATATACATGCAGAGGCTCTGGAGATGACAGCGCTCTGCCAGACTCGTTTCAAGTCATTTATCAATCAGTGACTTCAAAATGGGAGTGTATTCATATAATTGTATTACTTTTGAGGTATTAATCATATCCAGAATGGGATCATACTGCAAAATACAAAACTTTCTGTTCCAAAACCTGCCTATACAGCATTTTAACCAGTTAACCTTCACAAGGACACTGAGACACTCAATTGTTAATTGTTTCAATTAGGTCAAAGTTACTGTTAGATTTAGTGTAATTACCTTGACAAACCAGACATCATTAAAAAGATCCAAGACTCAAGCTTAATTTGACCTCTATTTTATTCAGAGAAACTAATAGTGACAGTTTTGTCTTAAAATATATCAAAAAAGGATTAGTTCACTTCAGAATTAAACTACCTGATCATTTACTCATCCCCATCTCATCCAATATGTTCATGTCTTTCTTTCTTAAGTTGAAAAGAAATTTAGTTTATTTTGATTTATGGCTTTGAAGGGTTTCAGAGCCTCTGCGAGAACCCAGTCGTGGAACAGGGTCTTATCTAGTGAAACGATTAGTCATTAAAAAAAAAGAAAAATATACCTATAAATATAATACTTTTTAACCACAAATGCTTGACTTCAGTGTTCTTCACAAAGTATGACGTCGTCACCTCAGAAAGGTCAGGACCATGATATGCGTGGAAGTAACGACATACTAAAAATATACTTTAAAATAATGAGATATAATATGTTGTTAAAATGAAATATTTAATATTTCTATTTAAAACAACATATTTTCTCCTAAAAAGGATATGTTGTATTGTGCAACATATGCCTTTATCCACATTAGAGAAATAGCCTATTGTCACTTCCATGTTTGAAAATGTCCCACTCCATATCTCCCAACATACTGTGCATCTTATGATGTAGCCTATCTTACTTGTGCTGTAGGCGAATATTTAAACATAGCCTTACTCTGAACTATAGGCTGACAAATGGGTTAGGGATATTCTGATGAATTTTTTACTCATGAGAGTGGAAACAACTCACTATATTCATATGTAGCCATAAGTGCAAGGCAAAATTGTAAACTATAAATTGTCTACTTTTATTTGTAATAATCTGTCAATGGGGTAAGCAAATTAATATTGTGTTCCGCTTGAATTAAGATTATTTTTCTCACCCCATTTGAAGATTATTTTTCCTTATTTTAAGCAAAAACTCTCTTAATTTTTTGTTATTTTTTCCCAAAACAAGACAATTACTTTTGCTTGTCTAGGAAATACTTCTTGTTTTAAGAATTTTTCAATATTTGGACTAGAAACAAGACAAAAATACTAAGTAAGAAAAGCATTTTTTTGCAGTGTATAACATGGCCAGACATGTGACTTTCCGTCTAATTCTAGATTAAAAGATACTTCGATCTAGCCTGCCAAGCCAGACCCACATCAAGATGTTTGGTCTAGAAAATTATCATAGACAGGGCTCAATCTGAGGGGCGGGATAAACGGTTGTCTTTCAAACTCCCTCTGCACGCGATAGGATAGCGCTACACCAACCAGAGCAATGAAGGTGAAACAGAGCTTGTTGATAGATTAAACATTCGCCGTATCCGGTCGGCTAAACTCCGAACACATCTTCCCTTTTTAAGGATGACTTCAGTGCCGTTCTTTGTTCTTTTCTCAGAGAAAAGCTTAACTCCAAGTCTTCCAGAGTCGCGGTCAAAGTCAATTCGAAAGACCGCCGTTCGCCAGTTTCTGTGTTTACTAGAAGCACGCAAACGCAACTCTGCCGTCGTCATTGTGGCCCCGCCCACCGACTCTATACACAATGTGATTGGCCCGGCAAGAGTTAGGGGATTACAGCTCTGAAGGGTATTGAGAGTTGCTAGACGACACTCGCGGGCAGATTAGATTTGCTGCCGCTAGGGTGCGTCTAGATTTCTAGGCTATCTTCGATCTTATTTTTATAAAGATACATTTCTGATAACTTTGCAAAACTTTGTTTTGTTCTGAAACAGGGACTTAATTTGCTACAATGTTGCATTTTCTTCTTGGTTCGGTTCGCTTTCACAAGGTAACCTTTCAAAACATACCAAAATGTATTCACGAAAGTCACATGTGAGTACAACTGTCCTCTTATTGGTCAGAGTTTTCCGCTCCGTCATCCATCAAGAGAATTGACAAGTTTGTTCTGTGAGCTTATTGTGAACTGTCGAGACACACACACACACACTATACGAATGTAGCTGTCCTTTCCTGCTGTTAAATTATATACTACATTCGTGCAGCTCTCTCTGGATCTCCCAATGCAGAGGTTAACTGTTGCAAACTCTGTAAAGGCTTAATCAGGACAGCATTATCAAAAAGAGAAGCTCAATTAAACAACATTTAAAACATTTGTTTGGTTTTCAACTGTGATAAGTAATGTGCTTATTTACAGAATCAGACACTTTTGCTATTATAATACATTTCCCATTATGAATTACAATACCACTTGGTTCGTTGGTCCATTTGTTTGGATTGCTTTCACACCCTAAGCGAACCACACCAGAGTTTCTTTGCAATCGTTCGCAATGCCATGTTTAAATATGCCTAAACCACCAACCCAAAAGATAAAACACACCAGGTTCCGAAATAAAAGCTCAGGTGTGAAAGCACCCTTTTACAACCATTTTATCTGTTAATGCATTCCTTGGGAGTGGAACCCATAATCTTGGCGTTGCTAGCGTCATGCTCTTCTGTTTAAGCCACAGGAATGAATCTCCCACGCATTTCACTTGCAAAGATACTGCACATGTAGAGCGTTCCAAATCTGTCACATTAGTAGGCAGTTGCCTATGTAGGCAGCAAAGAAGCTGTCTATGTTTTCGAACTGATAATTATCTCTTGCTGTATTTGTGTAAATATGCCATCTAGGAAGCACAGTATCTCATTTGGCAAGGCTACTGTCACATAATGACTACAATAGTGATATTGTTGACTGAAATTGAGACTGTGGACTAAACATTAATGAGGTGGGTGTACATTTAAGTGTTGGTGATACACTGTCACTTTTGGCAACATGATTTGTGGGACTGTATTCTTTTAGACGCAAATTAAACATCTGTGAGGTGATTTGTTACATTATGAGCAGCATAAGATCATTACAAATATGTCAATGCATTAATTATTGTGCTTATTTTAGACTAAATTAATTGTTTACACCTCTGCAAAGCCCAGAAGATAAAACGAACCATACCTACTCCCTGAAAATTATTGTTATATTCCAAACCACTGTCAACACAGGCAGCTCTGTTTTCTATTCTTGAAGTGCACTAGAGTAAGATTTTGTGGATCTCAGATGTCAGAGAAAATCCTAGTTTTGTAACTTTTTCTTCCTTGTAGCCACAATACCTACTGTAGGAAAACCTGAACACCAAATGATAAATGCTTGTGGCCTCAAGCTCTTCGAATCTTAATTGTTGCTAAATTACATGCTTTATTCGTTACCCCAGAAGGTGTCTTCATGATGTGCGATCAATATATGTTGATATTTGTCTTAATAATTAGCTTGGGAACTCATTAGTGTGCCCTGGATTACATCTAAGAGATGGACTAAGTGGACCAAGATTGAAAAAGTTCCCTGCTTCGAATAAATCAATTCAACAATTAGTGTCATCTCTAGTGGAAGTGGTCATCACTTTAATTTCACAGCTGTCTTGCCTCAAGTTCTCCTTGGAAAGTGGTAGGTTTGGTTCCTCTCAATCTAATATAAACCACTGAGATTAGCCTAAAGTTGTAGTCAATCAATCAATCAACTTCATTTATATAGCGCTTTTAAAATGACGATTGTTTCAAAGCAGCTTCACAGTGTCAAACAGGACAATATTGCAACAAAATTTGATTTGGCTGTACAGCCGTTCTGGAGGAACGATGATGTTATCAGCTTATTTTAATTTATCATATAGCGACATTGTTGGCAGATCAGTAGTACAGTTTATAGAATTAAAAAAGACCTAATGAATTAATTTTATTTGTATATTTAGTTGAACAACTTAGATCATAATTTCAGTGTCCCCAACTGAGCAAGCCAAGCCAAAGGCGACAGTGGCAAGGAACCAAAACTCCATCAGGGCATGATGGAGAAAAATAAACCTTGGGAGAAACCAGACTCAGTCGGGGTGCCAGTTCTCCTCTTGCTTAATATTAAACAGTGTATGCTTATTATTCTGGCAACCTTACAGGTCAGAAATCATATTAGATCGGAATATTCTAAATTTCTGGGTATCACGCAAGAGACAAGTTTATTTAGGATGGCGCGTTGATTACACAAGAGTATGAATAGTCTGATTTTTTTTGTCCAAAACTTTCATCCATCATGTTTTACGTATCTGTAGCAAGCATCTTGGGAGGTGTTTTGACAATTCAGAGCCACAGTATAAGTGAACATTGTGTCTGAAAGGTTCCAAAGGTTTCTGTTCATTACAAATTTTAAATTGACAAACACAAAAAACCCGCATGTGAACATTTCAGACTCAGCGTGCGAGGACCTTAAGAGTTACAAATTACGGCACTGCTCTTCTTGATGTTCCTTACGGCATATAGACACTTGCCCTGGGGTTCTCATTGTAATTACTTAGTTGATTTCAGGCTTAAGTCACATAATAGACACTGGATCAAAAGAATGTAGAGGCAGATGGCTATTAGCTAGTCAGTCACATAGACTCGACTTGGGTTCAGGTAACAATTTAGTGCCCTGTAGAGTCTAAAGTCGAATGGGGAAAGCTGTTATTAAGATGTCTCTCCCCCTGTTCTTCAGTGAACACAGCGCCAACATATCAACGAGAGCTTTTCACACAGCGAGGCCTTTTGCCAATACATTATTCATCCCCCTTTCCAGAGCTCTACCCTTCTCCATCAGCACCAGTGGCCCACAAATTGTACATGCAGGGAATTCTGTGCCCCTATGCCCCATTTCGTGAGCCAGTACATTGGAAGCTGAAATGCCTGAAAAAGAGAGACACATCCACTGGGAATGAATAGATCCACTACCCCCTTCCCTATATCAGAAAAAGTCAGCTGGCTCAAAGGTTTGAATCAAGGATGGTAATGATGGTCTAATGATGTGTGACTTGACCTTGTCACAGGCGCTTCACCCTGATCAATAGGTGTACGGTTAAGGGCTCGTTTGATGTTTGTAAACTGAACTGGTGATTAATGAATTAGGTGTACGATTGCATTGCACGGGTACACAATGCGATTGACCTGCAGACAAGATTCAGGTCAGAGTTTGTGCAGCGAGTGTGTGCATCCCCCCCCCCCCCCCCCACACACACACACACCTCTTGTAGCTTGTAAATCAACATCCTTCTGCTCTGCCTGGTAGAGAACCATCATTTTAGGGGTTGGCAATATGACCAAAATTGTATATAATTGTATGAGTCATTTTATATCCCGGTAATTGTCTCTACTTACCAAGACTGTTGGTGCAGAACAGCTGCAATTCAAAATCAGTTCTTTGGCTCCACTCCAAAAACTACTAAGCTGTCAGTGTAGAGTAAGATACATGTTAGGGGATCAGAGACACTCCTGATAAAAATAAAATAAAAAAAGTATGCATAACGATTATCCCTTCTAAGATACTCTCTTTTGACAAAATTCTAAGGTAGCTTTGCATATGTGATGTGGAGAAGGAAATCCCATCATGCATATGATGTTTTAGGAATAAGTGTTAAGATCTTGGAAATAAGTTAACATTTTATCACAAAGTCAATGGGTTTTTTGGTTAAATGCCTGAATTAAGGTCTGTGGTTGACATAAGCTCAAGATATTTGCACGTTTTATTCTACAACATAAAATACAGCAGGAATGACACAAACGCCCTAGGCTCTTTCTCGCCTGATTGTGACATTACAAGTAATATCCCACGTGTGATTTTTCTTTTAAAAAGCTGGTTTCTAACAAGTGGCTAGATGGGACTGCATAAATTGTCAGGGACATTAAACATCATCATGTACAACAGGTAAACTCATCTACTCACTAGTCCGCTTTCACAGCCTCATTGTAAATATGGTCACTGTGATTTTTGTCAAGTAAGTTTCTGGGTCAACATATTTAGTTGATCCTGGAACAACATTCCTGTCTGAAAATGTAGCCTTATTCCTACCCCTATCCTAACCCTACTCATAATTTATCCCTAAAATCAGAGGGAAATGATAGGTGGATAACACTGATGTGATGTAGAAGCACCTAACTCTGGATGTAAGCCTAAACTTGATGTAATTTATGCCTCAAATCTGATTGGTTGATTGGAATGTTGTTCCATGTTCAACAAAGATGCTGATCAGGGAACATGTTGTACTTGCTGAAATTAAGTTCACCTTTTATTTATAGACTTGTTGAAAGATTCATCAATTGAAACATTTGGTTTACACCTGGTATTAAGATGCGTTTGGGTTTTTGGTGTCTAAAATATTTTGGGCTTGTTCACTTTCGACCACTTCCAGATATATTTGAAATCGTATTAGATCGGATTGCTTTCGTGGTGGAAACGGTCATCTGGTCGAAAGTGTTCCAACAGCCACAAAATACTTAATGTGTAAATATTATGGAAATTGTGCTAGCCAGACGTAATTTTAAACTTTGTCAGCTGAAGACCCAAGTTTGGTTTTACGTACCAAGCACAAGGTTTGTCAGCAAATTTTAGTTTACAAAAAGCCTTACATTTTAGTCTAGTTTTCGTCATGCATTGATAATCCAGATTATTTTGCTCAAAATTATAATCACAACGATTGTTGTCATTTGTGTGTGTTGACGTGATTTCCCCTGAAATGGCTCCAGCTGTTAGCAGCTCCTACCTTTTTGAAACAGCCAATAGCGTTTTGTTAATATACAGTTTGACTAGAGCCTTTCTGTTTGGTCAAGCCAGTTTCCTCTAACCGTTTATCATCATAATCTCCTCCTTATCGCTTTGAAATGCTGCATTGATTCTGTGCAGAATTCAAATGGGTCCGATAAGTTTGTTGTCTGCGCCGACTCGCGCATATGAGCCGCGCTATGTCTGTAGTCTAAATTTAGACCAGAGCCGTTGGTGTGTGGGTGTGTTCATGCTGCCGCGGTGTGTGAAACTAATGTAAAACCAGACTTCATTCGCCTCAACTGAAAGCATATTTACACTCAGTCGTTTTCTATCGCATATATAGTGTACTATGTGCCTTTCACCATGTAGAAATTAGTAAATGTGTGAAAAAATTACCTTCAGCATTTTGCTTTTGCTTCAGCAGTGTTGGAGCTTTAGATTCTTGAGAGCATTTTGATTGGACAGAAGATTTGATGAGAAAGTGAAGTCTGCGATGACGTCATCAAAATCTGTGAATCATTTTAACAAAAGTGAGAGTCCTAAATGCAAATTTTGTTATTGTTTTGGAACACACCAGCTTATTCATAAATTTAAGGCTAACACAGTTAGCCTAGAAATCTAGACGCACCCTAGCAGCAGCAAATCTAATCTAGTGTCATCTAGCAACTCTCAATAGCCTTCTGAGCTGTATTCCCCTAACTCTTGCCGGACCAATAACATCGTGTATAGAGTCGGTGGGTGGGGCCATAATGACGAAGGCCGAGTTGCGTTTGCGTGCTTCTAGTAAACACAGAAACTGGCGAACGGTGGCGCTCTTTCGAATCAGCTTTGACCGCGATTCTGGAAGACTTGAGTTAAGTTTTTCTCTGAGAAAAGAACAAAGAATGGCACTGAAGTCATTCTTAAAAAGGGAAGATGTGTACGGAGTTTTGTCGACTGGATACGGCGAATGTTTAATCTATCAACAAGCTCTGTTTCACCTTCGTTGCTCTTGTTGGTGGTAGCGCTATCCCATCACGTGCAGAGGGAGTTTGAAAGACAACCGTTTATCCCGCCCCTCGGATTGAGTCCTGTCTATGGTGAGTTTCCAGACCAAACATCTTGATGTGGGTCTGGCTTGTCAGGCTATAACACAGTCATACTAAAAGCTAAACAAATTCTATTTTGATTTCAGTGGGCCTTGAAGTAAGATAAATGTTGATTATATGGAGATCTACTAAAATCAATTGTGAGTCGTCTCCCCTATGCTCTTCTGTCGAAGAGCGATATTTTGCTGCCAATGTAAACTGTTCCAAATTGGCCACTTAGGAGGATCCATTTCAGCTAAGAATCAGTTTTTGGAACAGAGTCTATGTTTCCCAGTTTTTACCTGCTCCTTATGTTAGCTTGGCCAAATGTTTTTGTCTCTCAAATTGCTGTTCGCTATGAAGAACAATTAGGGTGGAACGTGGGGTTATGCTCCTCATTTATCCCATTTATCATCTTCATTATGCAACATAGTTTGTGCAACATAGTCTGACTTCGTAATGCAACATAGTTTGTCCACGATAAATCTTCAACACAGCTTGTCCACCTCCAGCCCTTTGAATGCGGAACTAAAAGCTGTGTATCGAAAAGAAAAACTTCCCGGCTTGGGTTTAAGGAGGTGTGACTCATTTTGCTCCAGTGCTTTTTATTGAGGTAGAAAATATATTCAGGAATGCTGCACATCATACTGGAATATCTGCGGCCTGGGGAAGTGCTTTAAATCGCAGGTTTCACTGTACAGCACAGGCTGATCTCCACGACTTAAAAAGGTAGATACACTGCTGGAACAGAGGAACCACAAATCCTGCATTAATACCACAAGCTGCGGCCCAAAGTCAAGTTTCAGTGTAGCTGACTTTCTCAAACAGAATTTTTAAAATAGGAGCAATACGCCATGGGAGTTTCCCCAGTAGCCAGTTGCCTTTTTCTTCTCCACAGTCTGTTTTCATCACACAGATTCATTAATCTGTAGTTGATACGAGAGTTAAATTACCCTTATTTACAGACATTTTGTTGTCGGATTAGTCTGTTTGTGAGCCTGAACTCTTTCGTTATACTAATCAGCAATCCATGATGCCATTTTTTGTTTGTTTTTCTTGCATGAGGAAAAAGTGCCACCTTTCAGTTAATGTTAAAAATCATTTTGACCAATGTATTTTCCATTTGGAAATTGTCTGTCTACTCTCTGCCTTGGGAAAACCAAGTAATTTAGCACAATTTGAAGCTTTCTTTCCGGAAAGCATGTTGTTTCTGTTGAGTGTTAATAGTGTTGTAGAGCAATGGCGCAGTCCAAAACAGATTTGCTCTGAATAATTCAGAAGCAGCTAAAGAGACCACATTTCCTTTTAGCATTCTCTGCTAGCTTACAAGCCTACAATCCCAGGAGTGCAAGCCTTCCCCAAGTTTAGCTAGCCGAGATGTTGTGCGCAATGTTAATGCCTCTGTAAGCTACATGTTTAATTTTCGAAAACATTAAATGGTTGTTCTTGTTTTTTTTTTTTTGTTGTTTTTTTAAATAAAACTGGTTTATAACATATGCAAGGTTATTTACTACATTACGAATGCATTATCATTTGTGCATGTGTTTTGTTTTCCTTGATTGTGAAAAAAAAAGCATTGGCAAATGAGAAACTCGCTGTACGCTCAATGACAGTTCATACAAAATTAATGGATTGATTTCACTGGGGATTTGTGTAAACAGCATGCAAATATCATGCAGGCACTCGGTGTAGTGTGCAAACAAATATATAGATTATACAAATATGTCAAAAAGCAGTACTTGCAGAATGCGGTATATACTTAAAGTCTCCTGTTCACAATACATTTTACTTCAAACAAATTTCAATCAAAATTTTCAAAGGGGAAATAATTACTTAGGGTGGGACATGAATGCCTTAGTGGCTATAGGTGACCCTGGACCACAAATCCTGTCATAAGTCACACGGGCGACAAAACAATGCATTGTATGTGTCAAAATTATCTGTTTGTAAAGATAAAAAATTATCAAAATTATCTGTTTTGTAAAGATCATGTTCCATGAAGATATTTTGTGAATTTCCACTGAATATATATATATATATATATATATATATATATATATATATATATATATATATATATATATATATATATATATATATATATATATATATATATATATATATATATATATATATTAGTGGTGTCAAATCGATTAATCGTGATTAATCACATCCCCTTTTGCTGCCAAAACAGCCCTGGCCCGTCGAGGAATGGACTCCACTAGACCTAGACCACTGTAGGTCTGCTGTGGACTCTGGCACCAAGGTGTTAGCAGCAGATCCTTTAAGTCCTTTAAGTTGTGAGGTGGGGCCTCCATGGATCGGACTTGTTTGTTCAGCACATCCCACAGATGCTAATATGTATTATTAGTAGTAATATGCATTGCTAAGGACTTTTTATTTGAACAACTTTAAGGGCAATTTTCTCAATATTTAGAAATGTTTTGGACCCTCAGATTTTCTAATAGTTGTATCTCTGTCAAATATTGTCCTATCATAAATCATACATCAGTGGAGAGCTCATAAAAAGTACATTTCACATATGGAATTAAGTAAACTCTACTTAACTAAGTTAAGTAAAATTAACAAAGAAAATAAGTAATTTTAACTTGTTAAGTGAAAGGTTGAGTAATTTCTACTTAGTTGAAAGTCAAACAAAATAACATTGAATTAAACCCCTATTTGTGTATGCAAAAGTGTATGCTTAACTTAGAAACATCTTTGTAAAGCATACATTAGATAATTATAATTAGTGCTGTCAAGCGATCTAAATGTTTAATCTAATTCAATTACACAATGTGTTTTTTAAAGCTGCAGTCCGTAACTTTTTGCACTTTTTTTAGTGGTTAATAAACAGAACTGCATGCATCTTGCGGAAGAACATTGCAGCCGGAGCTACTTCTTTCTGTTTATGTCTATGGCGGATCACGCAGGTACTGTGCACCTCCGCAGCGGTATCTACCAATCTGGCCTGAAATAGTTCTAATATAAATGCTTATTATAAGTGTATCATAATGATTCAGGGTAAGACAAAAAAAAAAAAAAAAAAAAAAAAAACGGTTTGGAAAATGGATTCAAGTTGTACATTCTCATTATATCATTTTTGTAAATCTTGAACACAAAAACAGTTACAGACAGCAGCTTTAATTAATTAATTAATCACAAATGAATCACACATCAAATTTGGCTAAGAAATTACTCCCAAAAGATCATTATTGTGTAATTTTTATTTTATTTTATATTACATTACAAAATACATGTATAAAATACATATATATATATATATATATATATATATATATATATATATATATATATATATATATATATATATATATATATATATATATATATATATTTTTTTTTTTTTTTATGAAATTATACTCTAAATAAGAAACTAAAATTGCCAGTAGATGGTTCTAAATGTCTAATTGAGTAAGTAACTGAGTCATTTATTCATTCAATTCATTCATTCAAACGGCTGATTCATTCAGGAGTGAATCTCTTTATGAAAATGAATGATAAATGGTTCTGTTTATGGTCCATAGTATCACTGGATTCACCTGATTCATTCAAAGCGCTGATTCAGAAATGAAACGACACTCTCGGATTCGGAGACGAACAGTTACAGTCTAAACAACACAATATTAACTGAGTTTAGCTCAGGGGTACTGAATAGCACAACTTGCACTTGAACTGTGCCTGAGGTTCATGTTAATGATGAATCACACCTGCAAAGTAATTAATAATCTATTCAACGTGTTAAATCGACAGCCATAATTATAATAGTAAACTCAGAACCGAACACAGAGACCTGAAAAGTAGAAAATGAAATCTAAATGTCAAAAAATGACAAGTTACTACCAAACAACAAAAGCAATGATACAACAGTGTAAAATAAACCAACCTCATTTGCTATTCAAGCCCCAGTGCATGATGGGAACACCATTATCAGAAAAGTTTATTATGGTAATTTCACCTGATTTTCTAATGTTTATATTTACAATTTAATTTCTAAAAGCTTGAATTGAGTATAATGTAGAAATTACTTTTTTTTAAATTTTTTATTCTTGTCTGAACTAACTTTTTCATTACATTTTACTTTCAAGTACTTTTTATTTTTCCTTTAGTACACACACTCTAAAAAAAATGCTGGGTTTTAAAACAACCCAAGTTGGTTTGAAAATGGACAAACCCAGAAATTGGGTTGTTTGAATGGACCTCACTGGGTTCAAACTACCCAATTTCTGGGTTTTGACCATTTTCAAACCAACTTGAGTTGTTTTTAACCCAGCATTTTTTTAGAGTGCAGAATTATTTTTATCACTGTGTCTCAAAGCTAATCCCATAGCAAATTTATTTCAGTGTATAGTGATGGAAGTATGGTAGATGGTAGATGTGAATATGTATAAATTGACCCTCTGTTCACACTATGACTTCAACAGCCAATCACTTCAATTTATGGATGGGATCCAACAGGAAACCAACCCCCTTGATCCATTAAAGAGCAGTTCTCACTTTTCTCTCAGTCCATTACTGGGTAATGGATGGCCGAAGTGCCCCTCTTACTTGCAATGCTCTTGTCTCTAAACTTTCACTTCATCAAGTGATGTGCATTCCTCAGTTGTATTCTCTCTGAACAGACCTGTAAAAGAGGCTGTAAAATAGATTAGCCTGTCAGACGGTCTTAAGGACAGATCTATGAGCTCCTAATGGCACTGATGTCAGGGTGCATTCTGGGAGACGGGGAGGAACCGTGCCTTTCAAAGCGATATTTATTGCTCTGGAGCCGTAATTGTAATGGCATATATATGGTAACAAAAGTGCTGCTAAAGTGCTGGGCTGACAATGGAAAAAAACGATTTCTTATTCAGTATTTTTTCCCATAAAAATATCTAAATATCACATAAAACGAGATGAAATGTAAACGTATTTCTGTTCCAATCCATCACGCTCCACTTAGCTGTTTTGTTAATTGCTAATATAAACTTAACTTAAGATAATATTCGTTGAAAATGAACCTCAGTATCTTACACAGTTTTAATTTTCAAGTAGATGTATTTGTCATTTTAAAAAGTCTCTTCTGCTCTGCTCACCAATATTATTAGATTTTAAAGTTATAGTTTTCTCTGTGAATATATTTGAAAATGTAATGTATTCCTGCAATCAAAACTGGATTTTCTCCATTGATCTTCAGTATTACATGATCCTTCAGAAATCATTATAATTAAATTAATCAATTAACATATCTTATTATTATTTTTTATTACTATCACTGTTGACATATTTTATGCTTACAATTTGTGTGGAAACAATGATAACATGTATGGTAAGATTAACAAACAGAGAGAAATGCATACTTTTATTCATCAAGGATGCAGCAAATTGATCAAAAGTGACATTAACAAAATATTTATATTTAATAAATGTTTTAATTAATGCAATAAATGAATACAAAAAAAAGATTTTAAAATATCTTCACATATAAAACATATGAGTTCTTTTCATTTGTAATAATATTTCACAATATTGATGTTGTTACTGTATTTTTGATTAAATGCAGCCTTGGTGAGCAGAAAATATTTCTTTCAAAAGCATTATACATTATAATGTTTCCAAACTTTTGAGAGGTACTATATCCTGTTTTAGGGACGTTTTGTTATTTTTAAAAGGACACAAAATGCTTGTTTAATTCTACATTTTCCCTTAAGTTAACAAAAGGCTCATTTGAATTCCTGAATTGCATTTTCATTTTTCACAGTTTGCAAACTGTGGTCTAAACAATTGAATATATATTTGCTATTATTCGTTTCAAGCAGTCTAGTAGATTTTCCACCTGGATTGCAAAGTATTTATTGCTTCTCACGTATGAGATTTGACCTTTTCAGCTCTCCCAGAGTCCCTCGAGCTGTGTGGGTAGTCAGAGATTTTGTGTCCTAACAAATGGAAATATGGCCAGAGGAATATTAATTCAAAGTGCTCGAGGGTGGGTGAGCGGCTTAAAAGACTGCTTGAGGTCCTGCCTCACAAAGGCAAGATTAAGCCAGTGCTAAGAACATATGTCCAGCTTATGCTTTGCCGAGGTTTGTTTTGTTCATGCAAGTCTGTCTGGTTGGATGTTTATCGACTTTGCTTTTAAGGTTAAAACTTGGTACGAAAATGTGACATAACACTTTAAAGTCAACATGACATCTAAATGAACCCTATTTACTTTCTCGATAAATGTTCTTGATATTTGTGGAGGTTTTTCAACTTTTCCTTTCAGCTAATGCCATCAGAAACCTTTCAATATTTTTCAAAGTGTCCTCCAATGAACTGGATGCATTTTTGTACAAATAAAAACATGTCCTCCAACCAATACGCCTATAGGTCGTTTGTCACGTCCTTGAACTACGACCCATTGAAGTTGCGCTCCTATCGACAATATTTTAATTAATTAAATACGACGCACAGGAGCGTTTTCTAAAGTTGTGCTCCTATTGACAGCAGGACACTTTCATTTGTAGCGACTCAGGCGAATCAAACACACAATCGCCAGTTACATTTAACAAATATGCTTTGAAAGTTGTGCTGATGGCAGACCTTCCCCCAACACAACAGAGGGAGATTCTTCAGTCACCCTGGAAACCATCTGATAAGGTGTTTTTATGGCCCCGAAAGGAATTTGGCCACATGAAGTTTCAGACACAAAGAGCTTAAGACACAGAGCTTTTGCCTCAAATTATAGACAAACCATCTATAGATGAACATGCACCCCAGGACATTATATGTAAACACATAACTGTTTTGTAAAATGTTTCTTCTGTATGGTATTTTGCATCTTTTTGTCTGTGTCTTAACAAAGTACTAGTTCAGATAACCTCATATATGTCATGTCTCCTATCAAATTAATGCTCACTTCACGACTTACACTTCCATGTATATCACTTATTCAGAAAATGCAATGTGTGTTTGTTGCATTAATTATAGTATGAAGACTCAGAGACCCACTGAGTCGAACTTTCAAACAAAGAGCCATAAATCTGCTGAGGAATTTCCCGCCGGGAAATCCCAACAATCTCATTGGTTAAGTCTAACCCTGGAGGGTGGGACTACGGCCAGACCATAAAAGGAGGACCTCGGATGCCCTCCTCCTCACTTCTTGTTCTCTTACTCCGCTCTCTTCACTTCTTCTCTCTCTCCCTGTGGGAGCCAACACCCACGGGGGGGGCTGGCACTTAAGCCATGCCACCAATGCAGGCCCTCCAAGCAGGCCTCATCTCTTCCAAAAATCTTCTCTTCTACAATCCGATCTTCAAGAACACGAAGCATCGCTAAAGCAAACAGCCGCTTCCCTCCCAACCTCGGAAAGGACCGCCGGACACGCAGAGACACGCAGAGACACATACGCACACAAGCGAGAAGCCAAAACGAAACCAAAAAGAATGCAAGTATTCTTATTCTTACTGCTGTAAAGAGGGTGTGTTATTCTCCCGTTGGGATAAATTAACTCCGTGAAGGTCGTATTTGGTGAATTGAAGGAAAGTTGTTTCTTACCCTCCCCCACTCTCTTTGTCTCTCTCTCTCTCCCTCTCTTTGTCTCTCTCTCTCTCTCTCTTTTATCTCTCTCTTACTTCAGTCTATTCATTATTCTCTTTTATGTATTCTTTCGTTAATATCTATACTTCTACTCTCTTGATGCATATTTAGAATGTACTTTCTGTGTGAATTGTAGTGTTATTTTTAGTCTGTGTTTATTAAACCTTCAAAAGACATTTAATGAGTTGAATCTGTTATTCTGCCACATACACAAAGTCAATGAAACTTGCGATCTAAACGTTACCTAACTGCTTATGCTACTATGTTAGTAAAGTAAACTGTATGACCATTTGAAATATTGAACTTATCCTGATCAGTAAAGTTAATGTTTCTTATGCGCTCGTAAAGCAGTAATCCCATTATTGAGAATTGATTTGAAAAGTCTATAACTAATTTGCAGGACAAACTTAGTAGGATAATTTCAAGCAATTCCATAAAGGGTTACTTGTATTTAATTAAACAATTTTCCCTATCGGAAAATTTTAATACGTAATGAACAACTGGCAAATTATATTCATAAATTCATGAATATTGAATATTAAATCCCTTTTGAGTTAATTATTCCCCGAGACATTAAACTCATGAGTCGTTGTTGTTACATGTATTTGGTGGAGAATGCGGGCAAGTTTCAAACGTTTGTGTATGTGTGAATGATATTCATATTCTATTCATTGTGTATTTTTGAGGTATTAATAACCTGCACGCGCGTTTTTGTTTCGTTTTGTTTTGGTGTTGTTTTGTGAATTGAACGGTACGCGCAAGGCGAACCCAAGCATAAACAGATGCTGAGAAATGTTGAAGTAGCCGGATTATATTAATAAAAATATGAACGGTACGAAAATCTGCGTGATCTCCGAAAAACCCTGCAGGCCGTAGGCACAATAGGTTTTATCCGCGTGATTTCCAAACAAATGTATTGTAGGAAACCCATACATTTGACTCGAGCAATATATTATGTGTTCCATCAAAATAATGAGATTTTGATGAAGTCTGTAGACACGTACGTTGCGTTATCCCGCTTGATCTGAACTACGGAAAGTTTCTATCATTGCGGAAGATTGGGACAGGGCGAGACTCTCCTGTACAATATAAGGGGCCTCAGAATAATTATTATATCGTTATGATAAACGATAACTCCTGGTTTAAGTCTGGCTTAGCTAACCAAAGACTTGAGACCTAAAACATTTGAATCAGAGATGCTGAAAACCGTCAGCCATATTGATAAATGTCTATTGGAGTCCATGTAAAATGCGTGAATAGGCAGACGGAAAATTCCTGCGTTCACCCGTTTTGTTAGTCGTGCATCTAGAGCACCAGTCATTTGTAAGTGATCTGCAAAAGCCAGTAAAGTGCAGAACGCGAGGGCGACTCAGAAATTGCAACGCCGCTTGCAAACCGCCAGAGGGCGACTCAAGAATTGCAACACCGCTTGCAGAACGCGAGGGCGACTCAGAAATTGCAACGCCGCTTGCAAACCGCCAGAGGGCGACTCAAGAATTGCAACGCCGCTTGCAGCACGCCGGAGGGCGACTCTAGAACCAGACAAAGCCATCTGGTGAGCATTTCCGCCTAACTAACTGTAGTCTAGGGCGGGCGCAATAGCGCCATCGTGTGGATAAATTCGGATAGTTTCACTCTCCGTTATTTGATTCTGCCTTAACAAAATAAGTTTGAGCCTATAAATTGTTTATTGCTTACTGTTGTACACAGTTTCATTTATACAATTTTTCTAGCAACAACCAAGTCTCCTTTCTCGCTGATTAAACACCCTTATTCGAATTTGAAGTTTAAAAAGAAACATAACTTCCTCTAACTCAAAGTGAAATTAGGTTTAAGTCACAGACAGTCCAATTGGAAGGAAGGACGCCACCGTGTGGCTGTACCCTGTTACATCAGCGCAACACTAAATCCCTACGCCCTTCCTGATTAATTCTTTTATTTGGATAACTCCCATTTAGAGATTAATCGTTATAGGGTAGGATTTTTGATTGGCTTTCTTTTATTTGATTTTCCTTACAGGCTTAGTTAAATTTCATTTAAACTTGCTTTGAATTTAATTTGAATTAAGTTGAGCTTCTAATTTTTATTTTTATCTAATTTTTTTTTAATTTAATTTATAATTTTATTTTAATTTTTAATTTTCAATTTTTAATCTTAATTTTTAATTTTAATTAATTTTTTAATTAAAAATTATTATTATTATTATTTTTTTTTTTTTTATTATTATTATTATTTTTTTTTTTTTCTCTCTCTGCAAAAGTTTTCTTTTCCCCTCCCATCGGGAACAAAGCTCAGTCTGGTAATTACAAACAGTATCAAAGGTGCTTTTTCACGCAGTGGCGACATCAGCAATTCGACACTCCAAAGAAGTCAACCAGTCCAGCTCACGCACGCAAGGCAATCTCTGGGATTAATCCCTAAACCGGGGCCTGAGCGGGGCCACTCTTGAAAAAGAGGGTTCTGGGGACGTTCCGATTTTGCTGCGCGGGCTGGCGGTTGATGGACTGGTGTGTCGGGTTGTGTTTAAAGTCATAAGCTGTTTGAGTGGGCGCAACGCGACACAGAGTGGCAGGGGACCGGGGACACGGCAGTGGGTGTTTGGAAGCGTTTGAAAGGCCAACCACACCGCTGGGTTTCCACTTGAGCGACCTCAATTCACCCCGGATGAGCTAAATGGGACAACCCATAGTACAAGCCGAATTTTAGTATATCTTGAGCATTTAGCCTGTTAATTTCCCTAACACTCCCGGCGCGCACGCTGACATTCCTTTCATTACAGACCAATTCATCTTGTGTTTGTTTCCACTGTGCTCTTTCCTATCCTCACTGTTGGACTATCACGTTTGTGTTTCTTTCAGTTCACCAAGAGACCCCAAGGAGAATTAGATAGTCCCGGGACGACCGAGCAGCAGTTCACCAAGTGACCCCCAGGGCTACCGCCCACCTAATTGTCTGAATTGTCTAATTATCTAACTGTCTACATCAGTTAGCCAAAATTCCCAGCTATCCGTACGATAGCTCGTTAGCTTAGAACAAGCTTGCATTGGCTCTCTCTCTGTGTGTGTGTGTGTGCTGTGTTTCTCTCGTCCGCAGTAATGTTCCGTGCACCCAGTTCAGCCGTCCCGTGGGACCGCCTAACGACATGGCTGGAAGCGCTAACGGCCACCAGTCAAGGAAGTCTGGGGCAACTGAGCCAGGAGCAACTGGACACCGAGCTAGACCAGCTGATGACACACGACCCCACGCACAGCTACTCCAACAAGGAAGTGGCCAAGATCCTCGGAAGCCTCGCCCACGTCCTCATCGCACAGGCACGTCTAAGCGAAGGGAGCTACGCCAACCTGGAACAGGAGGCAGCAACGCTAAAGCTTCAAGCCGAGGAGGCCCGGAGAGACCAAGCCCTCACCCAGCTTCGTCTAGATCAGCTTCTAGACACAGAGAAAGACGACGAAACAGACAAAGAACAAAGACAAGAAATAGAAAGATTTCAGGAGACCCTGAAGGAGCTCCGTCGTGACACCGACCGACGAGTACAGTCAGAGAAAGACGCCAGGAAACACCTCGACGAAAAGCTTCGGCGTGGCGAATCCCTCCTGGAGAGAGCCACTGATGAACTTAAAGACAGAGACATTAAAGCTAAAGTCTATGCAAAACATTTGCAGTCGGCACAAGCCGAGATCGACGAGCTCGTCCAGCAAAGACACGAGCTCAAAAATGAACTTGACATGGTGCAAAGAGAACTGAGACAATCATATATAGTGCAACGTTACCGGAAGGGGGAAACACACAACACACAGTTTCCCCTGACCAGTTACTCCGCACATTTTAGCCACGAAGCAAGAGCTACGAGGGGGGACGACAGCCCCCTGTTTAAAAGATCACCCGCCAGTCTCCACGAATCCCCGTCAGCAGCAAAGGAAAGGACGCCCTTCCAGGAAGTCAAGGTCAACAGCCACGAAGCTTCAAAGAACCTCGACAAGCTGGCCAGAAATATTCCTACCTTCAGCCCAGACCCGGCAGGAGGACACGACGTCCACGCATACTTAAAAGACATAGACTTTTACTTGCAAACTGTCGCTCACGCGAACAACTGGGACAGACTGTACCTGCTCAGGGCCACGTCTAATCGTGACGTACGCAGCTTTCTGGATCGACAACCAGAGGCCATCAAAGCGGACTACTGGCATCTACGACAAGCTCTAATTCGTGAGTACTCCGATCCCGAGTCAGACCAGGGGTTCATCACTGCCATGGACCTCAAGCAAGCTCGACGTGAGACCTCACAGAACTTTTATAACAGACTGCGACGTGCCTACTTCGGGGCACGTAACGACCCAGGCATGGAGGAGGACATCAACTTCAAAACTCTTTTCCTCCGAAACCTGCACCCTACCATCAGTTACCACCTGGGGGTGCTGGCGTGCCCGCGCAGCATGGACACGCAACAGTTAAGAGACTTGGCTCACAAAGCTTACGTCAAACAGAAAACCATTTCTGAAAAGACTGTAAAACAGCCCACCATCTGCCCTGTCTCTGTGCACCACCCAGAGCTAACCCTAGAGGGTGCCAAACAGAACCACAGTTACCGACCCGTCAACAGAGAGTCCAAACCACTCCAAGCCAGCAGAGGGCAGCGTGGTCATAATGGCGACCGTCCACGGTACCAGAGCGATCGCTCTGAAGGATCCTGGGACCCGCCTCGCCCAAAAAGCCAGCGAAGAGGCCACTCTCGACGGGACAATGGTAGGCCCAGACCTGAACCCACGTCTGGCAAAGAAAGTGTAGCTGCTTCTGAAGTTACAGAGCTCATAAAGATCCTAAAAGAGCTCCTCCGACAGAAACCTCACAAGGAAGACAAGAAGGACGGACCAGGTACAGCACGACTAGACATGATACCTGAAATCAACCTTCCCGCCCTTCCTGCAACTGAATCATCCACCCTGAACACTGTTCCCCAACCACGGACTAGTGTACTAACTGTTGCACCCCCACACGTCAGCAGCACACACTCACTACAGCTGACAGCAACAGCCTCTAATCAAGACAGCATCATGGGACAGCCCAGCGTACCAGAAAGCGCTGCTTTGATTGTTTGCACGCATAATGAGACACTTGACACATATCCAGACGGCTTATCAAGCAACACACAGGTCCCCACACCAAGACTCCTGGGAAACCTAATCGAGAAGGGGATGGCTCGAAAACTCTATCTGACTATCACTATGGAAAGGGAATTTAAGCTCGAAGCCCTAGTTGACACTGGCTCCGACCTCACGCTTATATCCGCCCAACTGTTTGAAAGACTCAGATTTGAAGCACAGAGGAAAAATCGCACCCTTAACCTTCACACTTGTAAGCTAAATGTGCAGTCGTATAGCCAAAACGACATCCAGCTCAAGCACGTAGCTTCCATCCACCTGACAATTGGACCTATGAGGCTGATACACCCAGTCTATATCTCCCCTATGAACACTTATCCGTTTCTCATCGGAAAAGACCTGCTGGACCGCTTCGAACCCGTACTGGACTTCAAACAGCTGAAAGTCTGGGCTCAAGTGCGTGACCCTCTGCCCCTTCAGACACACACATCGTCTGAGCAAGACTGTCAAGTCACAGAGGTCACGGGAACTCCCACAGAGCCAGACTGCCAGGTCACAAAGGCCACGGGACCCCCTGCAGCACACTGTGACAACACAGCCTCAGCCCCAAAGCCAAGTTCAAGTTCGCTACTTTGCACATTTCAGCTATCCAAAGACTCTGATGCCGTCTGCCCCCAGGTCATGAATGACCTACAGCTGAATGACATTATCACAACGAACAGTATCCCTGCACTGTGGGCAGACAACTCAACCAAAAGTCTACCACTGTGCAATGCAATCAGTAAAAACACAACACACGGCGACATGTGGGCACCCCCGAACCCCACATCCAGCCCCATTGTTGCAGTGCTAACCCACAGCAAGCGATCGACACCGGCTACAATGCCGGCCTTGCAGCTGCTATCGCTAACTCCGCAAATTTCCAACAACGATATTGCGAATATACAAACCTCTGACACTGCAATAAAGACAATTCTTGACCACCTCTCAGACCCCTCCAACCACCCTATCACTGACTCTGAGCTCATTGATGACTCTAGCCACAAGCATCTACATAACTCCAGACACATGATGCGTATTATGGACAACATTCTCTGGTGTGCACCCAATGGCAACACAGCGCCACAGCTTGTAGTGCCACGGTCGCAAAGGGGGGTGATGCTAATGTACGCCCACAACACACCATGTGCTGGACACCACGGCACCAGAGCCATGTATGACACACTGAAACAGGTGGCATATGGGCCTGGGATGCATCAAGATGCAGCAGAGTATGTTAGAGAAGGGCTAGTTCGCTGCCAGTTCCAACCAGCAAACCCGAACCACAGAGCCCCACTGCAACACAGAGGGACCACGTTCCCATGGTCAAACCTACAAATCGACCGGGTAGAACCCCTGCCCAGGTCCACAAAAGGCAAAAAGTACTTTCTCACAGTGGTGTGCCAGTTTACCAAGTGGGTGGAGTGTCAACCAGCACCCAACGACACCGCCCAGACCACGGCATACCATCTGATGAATCACATCTTTTTCCTATCAAGATTGCCACTGAGAATCAACTCAGACAGAGGCATCCACTTCACTACCGAGGCCATGCAACAGATCTGGAAATGCCTAAGAAACGCGGCCGTGATCATGCTCCTGTGCCTCCAGACAATCAGAGGCCAGCCACCACCAGACATCATCACACCGGGTCCAGCCTCAGGCATCGCACTGAGAGAGCAACCTGGACTGCTGATCACCAACTGCAAATGAATCCTCAAAAGAAAGACGTACTCTCCTGAACTTCACATCAGCAGCGCAAGCTCCTCCAGCCCTGCACACAAACGCAAAGGGGGGGAGGAGCCCAAGCCCTCTGCCTAACCTTACACCAGCTTCAAGAACCTTCTCCTCCAACACCAGTTAGTCACCTTGTAGGCAATACTGCCAAGCCCCACACTATGTCATGCATGTGATTTGAGAAAGAAGGCCTTAAACGAACACAAGGCCGCCTCTGAAGGGATTCTCAAAACCCCAATGACTTTGAACTTTGAAACAGAGAAACCAAAGTGGATCACCAGAAGGCACCCAGCCTGGCCACAATGCGAGGCACGCTCTGGAAAAGTTCCTAGTCAGCATAAGACATAAAAGTGTCAAGATACACAGTCCATCTTCCTAGGCAGGAGACCTAAAGGACTGACTGGCCATTGCGAGGAACATGGTTCCACCCAGGGCTGCAGAAAGCCCACAGCACACCTGCACCACACAAACGGACTTCTGGATGACAGGTGACGCACCGTCAGGGCACCTGCTGCCTCGACACCTGCTGCACAAGCACAGAGACCTGAACTGGGCTACTGTCTGCCTTATCTGCCGTGGAACGACCATCACTTCAGGAGACACAAACAACTGGAGCCTAACATGGCTATGGTGTGTCTGACCTTCCTGAATCTTTGATATCGCTCGTTGTTGTCCATAGGAGGGACAACAACTAGCGAAAGGGGGGATTATGTAGCGACTCAGGCGAATCAAACACACAATCGCCAGTTACATTTAACAAATATGCTTTGAAAGTTGTGCTGATGGCAGACCTTCCCCCAACACAACAGAGGGAGATTCTTCAGTCACCCTGGAAACCATCTGATAAGGTGTTTTTATGGCCCCGAAAGGAATTTGGCCACATGAAGTTTCAGACACAAAGAGCTTAAGACACAGAGCTTTTGCCTCAAATTATAGACAAACCATCTATAGATGAACATGCACCCCAGGACATTATATGTAAACACATAACTGTTTTGTAAAATGTTTCTTCTGTATGGTATTTTGCATCTTTTTGTCTGTGTCTTAACAAAGTACTAGTTCAGATAACCTCATATATGTCATGTCTCCTATCAAATTAATGCTCACTTCACGACTTACACTTCCATGTATATCACTTATTCAGAAAATGCAATGTGTGTTTGTTGCATTAATTATAGTATGAAGACTCAGAGACCCACTGAGTCGAACTTTCAAACAAAGAGCCATAAATCTGCTGAGGAATTTCCCGCCGGGAAATCCCAACAATCTCATTGGTTAAGTCTAACCCTGGAGGGTGGGACTACGGCCAGACCATAAAAGGAGGACCTCGGATGCCCTCCTCCTCACTTCTTGTTCTCTTACTCCGCTCTCTTCACTTCTTCTCTCTCTCCCTGTGGGAGCCAACACCCACGGGGGGGGCTGGCACTTAAGCCATGCCACCAATGCAGGCCCTCCAAGCAGGCCTCATCTCTTCCAAAAATCTTCTCTTCTACAATCCGATCTTCAAGAACACGAAGCATCGCTAAAGCAAACAGCCGCTTCCCTCCCATAAAAGGAGGACCTCGGATGCCCTCCTCCTCACTTCTTGTTCTCTTACTCCGCTCTCTTCACTTCTTCTCTCTCTCCCTGTGGGAGCCAACACCCACGGGGGGGGGCTGGCACTTAAGCCATGCCACCAATGCAGGCCCTCCAAGCAGGCCTCATCTCTTCCAAAAATCTTCTCTTCTACAATCCGATCTTCAAGAACACGAAGCATCGCTAAAGCAAACAGCCGCTTCCCTCCCAACCTCGGAAAGGACCGCCGGACACGCAGAGACACGCAGAGACACATACGCACACAAGCGAGAAGCCAAAACGAAACCAAAAAGAATGCAAGTATTCTTATTCTTACTGCTGTAAAGAGGGTGTGTTATTCTCCCGTTGGGATAAATTAACTCCGTGAAGGTCGTATTTGGTGAATTGAAGGAAAGTTGTTTCTTACCCTCCCCCACTCTCTTTGTCTCTCTCTCTCTCCCTCTCTTTGTCTCTCTCTCTCTCTTTTATCTCTCTCTAACTTCAGTCTATTCATTATTCTCTTTTATGTATTCTTTCGTTAATATCTATACTTCTACTCTCTTGATGCATATTTAGTATGTACTTTCTGTGTGAATTGTAGTGTTATTTTTAGTCTGTGTTTATTAAACCTTCAAAAGACATTTAATGAGTTGAATCTGTTATTCTGCCACATACACAAAGTCAATGAAACTTGCGATCTAAACGTTACCTAACTGCTTATGCTACTATGTTAGTAAAGTAAACTGTATGACCATTTGAAATATTGAACTTATCCTGATCAGTAAAGTTAATGTTTCTTATGCGCTCGTAAAGCAGTAATCCCATTATTGAGAATTGATTTGAAAAGTCTATAACTAATTTGCAGGACAAACTTAGTAGGATAATTTCAAGCAATTCCATAAAGGGTTACTTGTATTTAATTAAACAATTTTCCCTATCGGAAAATTTTAATACGTAATGAACAACTGGCAAATTATATTCATAAATTCATGAATATTGAATATTAAATCCCTTTTGAGTTAATTATTCCCCGAGACATTAAACTCATGAGTCGTTGTTGTTACACATTTTAAAGCATTTTTCCTTTCTATCTGCTTAATTTTTCAGGTTTTGCATAGTTCAGTTGGTAAAGTATTGCACTATACATTAGCAACATGTGATCATGCGATCGTGAGTTTGAGCCCAGGGAACACACATGCTCATAAAGTGTGTATGCACTATAAATCACTGGGTAGGTTTAGGGATGGGGTGGGTGTAGAAAATATATATATATATTTGCTAAATGGCAATATGACAAATGGTGGTAAAAAGTCCACACACTGCATTAAAATGAACAGGCACTTAGATTGGTAACGACAGTCATATGTAATTTCATTAAAGGGGGGGTAAAATGCTGTTTCATGCATACTGAGCTTTTTACACCTTTAAAGACTTGGATTCCCATCCTAAACATAGACAAAGTTTCAAAAACTAATGTTGGACGTTTGATGGAGTATTTCTGTGTTAAAATTACTCCTTCCGGTTTCTCACAAGTTTCGGAGAGTTTTTTTCGAGTATGGGTCGACTTGAAGTTAATAGATCGGAAGGTCCTTGTATGGGCCGTACGGGCTCTTCTCCTGGTAGGGTGCGCGCGCGCGTGACTAGAGCGAGAGAGGAAATGCACGCCCATAAACACTCAGGTGCAGATCCAGTCGATCCAGGCGCCGTGCTCCACTTTATTCCTATGGGTGACTTCAAGCGACTTCAGCACAGCATTCCGGGAAGGCAGCGCTGCATTTGAACCGATTTGAACGCAGAAATGACGGTAAGCTTTACAACTCTGCCCACACGATATGCCTCCAGGTGCTCGGTTTTTTCCGGAAAGACTCGGTACAGCCCTTATTTCTTTTATAAATATAATAAAACTAAAGACTTTTCGGAGATATGAAGGATGCAATACTACTCTATAGGTACTCAAGATTGATATGAGATTGACTGAAACTGAGTGTTTCACCCCCCTTTAAGTACGACGTAACACAACACTCTCCTTAATTTGACGCCAGCTAGAGGGCGCATGACTTTAAAACGTAAATATAGGTCGCAATAAGGTCAGTGGTGGAAAGCGTAATGAAAAATAATACTCAAGTAGAAGTACTGTTACTGTTGTTGTACCTGTCCTAAATACTACTCAAAGTAGTAAAGTAGTACAAAGTAGCCCTTTTAAAAGTACTCAAGAGTAGTGAGTAGTGAGTATTATGCTATGAATGTTATTCCGCCTTATACCCTGCAAATTAAAAATGTAGCTTACTCTTTTATAGATGATTCTCAGAACTTTTATGAATGATTCTGAGATCACCAACAGTATTTCACTATTTCTTTGACTCTTTATTTTTATTTAACTGCTAGCACTAAAAATACAGCCATGTGATATTTGAGAAAGCAACCAATAATCTGGTAACACTTCATTCTGTAAAGGTTTTCTTGCGGTTAATTAAAAAAGTAGATGGTAAAAGTAAAAGTGTCTCTTCCCCAAGACACATTCATTGTACTGCTTTAATTTCAATAGATGTTTTCTCTGTAAAAAAAAAATACACATAAGAAATCAGAATAGAGTAACTCACAATTTCCCCCACTGATTATTTTTGCTTGCAATTAAAAAAAAAAATTATTTAAAGATGACAATCAGCAGATTATTGCTGAAGTGAAAGCATTTCAAAATATAAAATAATAGAAAAGTTATGGAAGTTTACATTTATTGAAAATGAATATTACTAAATATTTTCATTTTATTTAAAATAAATATTTTACAAAAAAATTTTTACTCTAAAATTACTATGAAATCAAAGCCATATGTCTAACCAAATTGTGTTTCAAATTTGAAGTTGATATCACAAAAATTGAAGTCCCCATGAGATTTTGTTTAGGCGCTATACCAAAAATAGCCACCGGGTGTATTACTTCCATCATAAAACAGTCACCAAATATGGAACATTGAGACTCAGACCTTTCAATTGATATGTGTTTTGTCAAGAAATTATGTGTTTTGTCAAGATAAGAAAAGATTTTCATTATAAAGTAGTTAAAGGTTACAACTGCTGTTATGATGTAGATTTGTTTTTTGAGGGGCACTCCCGTCATAAATTACTATTTTACTGTCATCATGTAGTTTTTATCATAAAACAATGGATACATATCTCTTCAAGAGTGTTAGACCTTTCCAACAATATATAGTTTGTCATGATTACATTAGGATTTAATAGTAATATAGTGAAGTAAATGTAGAATGCCCATATACGGGCAGGTGACAGTTAAGGAAATATAAATCTGATGTTTTATTAAAGTTATTTGCTACATGGACTACAATTTTAAATCACCATGTGTGAACACATAAATATGCACTTCAATATGCTGACAGAAAGCAGATTTATGTGTTTATATGTTAAACGAAATTGATGTAAGGGACAAAAATCTAGTAGTGATGATGGGTTAATGCCTAATGCACTGAAGCCTGGCAAACAATTAAGCTGAAGTACTTGCACCGCGAGTGCAGCACTAACAGAATACGGACGGTGCGTGTATTAAAAAAGTAATATTCTGCAGTCAATTTTTAGTAATTGTTTAAGGCAATTTGACAATTTCAGTCATCATACAGTAGCCAGCACTTACCCCCCTTTCATAAAGCCATTCTACGCTGGTCGCTACGGTTGGTTTGACGGGAGTCACACGCTAATTGTCTTAGCCAATCACGTTGACAGGAAAATAAATAAACATAATGTAACAACGGCAGGTTTAGGGAAAATAGTGCAGTAAAAGTACCGATACATCACTTAAAATGTACTCAAGTAAAAGTACACTGTTTTTTTAAACTACTTAAAAAAGTACAATTCCTGAGAAAAACTACTCAATTACAGTAATGAGAGTATTTGTAATTCGTTACTTTACACCACTGAATAAGGTGCTTGAAAAATGACCTATAGAGTCGTATTTTTTGGAGGACAGGTTGTTTTATAAACAAATCAATTCCTGATAGATAGAATATGGTCCATGCTACTCTGTTTTAAATTCATACCTGGATATCCCATTTAACTTTGAAATGTATGACTTAATGCAAGTAAATCTGTTGCAACATGATATGTTGCAGCTGCACATTTCCTCTTGTTTTAAATAATAATGTGAATTTATCTCTACAGTATGTGGTGTTTTTTGCTTGGATTGGTAGAGAAGAGAAAAGTGTCACCAACATGCTCTATGGGAGCAGACGAAAGGTCAAAAGTGACCCACAACTGTCTCTTGGTTTGGTGTTGACGGGCTGGTTGGGAGCCGGGTGTGCTGATGGCCTTTTCATCATACGTTCAGTTGATGATGGATGAGATTTGGAAGAAGATTCTTGGCAGCTGTCAGCGTTTGCGTGATTACTGACAGTCTCTTCATTTCTAGCTTTGGCTTCTGTATATAGAACAGTTGCTAGAGGTATTTTCATCTTGAAAGATTTTCATACAAGGCTATCGTTTTGAACTGTGTTGAATGTGCACTTGTAGTGTGCTTAAAATCTTATTTCAAATACATAAAAAACTGTACTTGCAGATAATATATTAGTAATGAAATAAAAGGTGACTTTAGTGTACTTAAAGAGAGAACACTTTCATGATGCTCTAATAATGTCATATTTTGTTTGGGTAACACTTTATTTTAAAGGTGCACTATGGAGCTTTCTGTCCACTAGAGGGCGCCTATTCAAAACAAATCGTAGTTTGATGACGCAAAGTGTGAGCGCAGCATCTTGGGAGATGTGGTCTTCTCATCACAGACGGTGGAAAATAGGACTCGGGCAGAAATCACGTTCATGCATGCGGTTATTAACGTTACTGTAGTCTAAAGCAGAGCAGGACCGAGTGTTATGGACCTGAGCAAAGCTGCTGGAGCGATTGTTAAACAAATACCCGCCTCGCAAATACCGGGACTTTTATTATGAAGGGACGGGAGACATTCGCCGGGCGCCTGCACAGATCCGCTCTTCCGGTTATGATTTTGAGGTAATGTAGCTCTGTTTATCATATTAGATACATTTAAGTGTGTTCAAAACGATGTTATGACTTTACTCTGTGCGTTCACTTGTTCACACTGCTAAGAGTAAAGCGCTCCTGTCAAATAAAAGCTGAAACCGAGGGTAACGCAGATATGACGCAATTGACAGGCGACTCCCTCAAATGCAATGCTGAAACGTCTCTGTCCTTAGTTAAAATAGCAATTTTCTCACAATTTACAAATAGTTGGAAACTTCTGGGATATTGTAGGTACTCAACTGAACAAAATATATAACACCGGCCTAGTGGTTTTTGGATATTTTACTGCAAAAATACTACATAGTTCACCTTTAAGGTTCAGTTATTAACTATTAACTAGTTGCTTATTAGCATGCATATTACTAGGATATTTATAAAAAATTATAAAGCACATATTAATGCCTTATTCTTCATGACCTTATTTTACATCCCTTAGTCCTACCCATTACCTAAACATAAATGCTACAAAAACTACCTTAATAAATAAGCAGTAAATTAGGAGTTTATTGAGGCAAATGTCGTAGTTAATAGTGAATATGTGTTCCCTATATTAAAGTGTTATGAAAGTTTTACTTTAAATCATTATGTAATAATCTTTTGTCACTTATTTTGATGTGCTGACTAACATACTGAAGCACATATAAAGTATTTGATTATAATTTGAACTGAAGTGTGTTATTGTCACAGGCTTGGAATCTTATTTTGATATTCTGTTTTATTTTGTTTCTGTTCTGTTCAATTTTGCTTATTTATGTCCTTATTTTAAAAAAAAGTCACTGTTGAATATATTTATATTATATTATCTTTTTATGTTCTATGATACCAAACCATTAAAGTTATTTGATATTACATTTAATATATTTTAGATGTACTAAATTGCTCCATTATTACAAATGTGTAATTACAAATATATTTAAATACATGTCATACAAGTTTGAATAGAAATTACATTAAATATATTTTGGTTTAGTACCATAATTTGTACCAAAACTTGTCAGTACATTCTGAGGTATATTAACTATATTTTTAAAGACAACCAAATTATGATTTTCATATAAAGATGTCCTTAACTTAATGTTATTTGATAAACTAGTATTTAACCCCTTGGAGTCGACCGTTGCACCGTAGTGAAATAATATATTTGTTTTTTTGTGCCAAAGACATTCAAATAAGTCTGTCGATATATATAAGTGTTATACATCATCAATGTCTGAAAACATTACATTCAGTTTGCATTTAAGTTTAAGTATACAATTTCCGCAATAACAATTTTAAAATAATTTTAAAGTTTTTCATAAATGAACATATGTGTATATAATGATTTATAAAGTCGAGTGAATAAACAAAAATCTGCACACTGTCAAGTAAATTCAAGTCAAGTAAAGTCGTCACTTTTTTTTATATAGCGCTTTTTACAAAGCCGACTGTTTCAAAGCAGCTTCACTGTGTTAATAATGCAAAATAATTTGATTCGGCTGTACAGCAACTCTGAAAAAAAAGGATGTCATCCAGCTAATTTCAATTATTACTTAGTGTCAATCTAGCCTGGTTTTACCAGACTCTCGTAAATTTCATTTGTACGTGGAGTCTTAGGCGGGAACTCTGTTGAAGTTTAAAACTATTGGATCTGCCATAACCAATCGCTAACGTTTGGTCATGACGTATGTCATGCGCCCTTCGCCTGTTTCACACATGTAAATCCATCATAATAAATGTGCTGGCCACCTCAGTGATAAAACCAAAAACTTGTGCATTCGGATTGTGATTTATTTATGCTATGGTGGACGGGAGAGTTTTGTTATCGGGAATGCACTGCTCACGTGGTCCGTAACATGATTGTATTCTGTAAATAAAATGTAATATGCTTGGTATGATAACAAGTGCTGCTATAAATAACGGGCCAATTCAAATGTGTACGTGCTTTTATTTTCATTTGTTTGAGTGGTGATTAAATATATTGATCTTGTAAATACTTGCCAGCATTTTAAAGAAATACAAGTTTAGAAATGCATCCAAATAACAGCAAAGCAAACTTACGGTGCTCTACAGCGGTCAAACATGATTATAAACAGTGCATTTTGAAGTGATATATTTTTAAAAACTTAGAGATGTGGATTCGGACAGCTTTTACATCACCACACAACCTTGGTGTTTGTCAAAAGCAGTACGATAACGATGACCGAGGATTTTTAAGCGGGTGGTGGGAAACGGACATCAATAAAATCACTGACTAGCCACTGTAAATGATGGCAATACCTTCAGACCCCATGAGGAACAATTACCGTCCAAATAGGGCTTCAGCAACTCCTTCACCACTAACGGAGCGAGCTGGAAAATCAAACCTTTCCCGAATTCACCCTGTTGGGGAGGAGGGCCACAGCATCATGGCCACCAACAAACCCCAGCAAAGATTGCTATTGCACCGGCTTTAACTTCTGGATATCGGCAGCGGTGCCACAACGGAATGAATGGTTTCGTTCGCAGTAATATAGCTTTTAATATAGTTATTTTTTATTTAATTTTTAGAACTTCAGATCTTATCAGTGAGGGAAAGTGACATCCTTTCCCATATCTTACATCAACTGTGGTAGTTAATTCCACCAATTTAAAGGCAAAATATAAGTTATTTTTAAACTATTTAATGTTGTAGAATTAAGAAAATTACTATTTAGGGCTTTTAGAAATAAAGTAAATGAAATATTACCAAAAGAAAAGTAATATAAAATTGACTATACAACAGCCCCTTTCACACATACAGTCTACAGTAACAGATCATGTGTGAACAGGAAAAAATCCTTGGTTTAAATAAATAAATAAATAAATAAATAAATAAATAAATAAATAAATAAACAAATAAATAAATAAATAAATAAATAAATAAATAAATAAATAAATAAATAAATAAATAAAAAAAACTTGCTGTTTACATTTAGGTTTATAATAGTTTTTCTATTTAAATATGTGCTAAATAATCCGTTCCGCCACGTCTCGCAGCTTTTTAAACGCACTGCGCTCGAGACTCAGCCTTTTTTGCATTCATCAGTGCTCATCCTTATTCGCATTCATGCGGCTCGGCAGTTGGATACTGTTATGCGCATCTTGTGTTTTTAAGAGCAAACAAGCATTTTGTTTAATCATTTGTTATGCCCGTTTAGTGAAGCTAAAGCACTTTTCCTCATGCGGGTGGATGAAGATAACGGTGCAGCGTTTAAAGATCATTTCCGAAGACTTGACATTGCATAATTTACTGGTATTTTGCTGCTGATGTGTGAACGGTCTCTTATCATTAAATAGCCAGAACGGTGTTGCTCGTGTGAAAAGAATGTTTGTCTATTTAGTGAAAACGTCATTCTGGTAATTTTACGGTAATTTACCGGTATTGCTGTGTGAAAAGGGCTAATGAGACATGATGTAAAAAAAATACAGTGACTAATTAAGACAAGATATCATGATTTTCAGCTATAGAAGACACTTTTTACAGAATATATTATATTGTTATGGCGGGCGACATCTTGTGATTCATGACAATGTGATAATTAAAAAAATATAACCATTTGAAAAAAAGCTGGAAAAGAAATAATGACTTTGGACACCAAATGTACCTGCAGTTACAGAATCAGCCAAATATATATAAAATGCTTCCCTCTGTAGTAGGAGTTTATTAATATTACAACTCCTTCAGGAGGGGACACATTTTTTATCAACTGACCTCATGAATATTAAATAGGTGATATAACATACATCTCATTTAAGTGGGCGCTAGACATGGTATATGTAGAGGATTAGGTCTTAGTGTTTTGTCTATTCATTTCACTGCCTTGAAATGCTTGAAGAGCCTTCTGCTTCACTTCTTTATGTGGTGCATTTTTTATTTCGCAGCACTGTCCAAGCGAAACACAACTTTAAACCTTCCAAGGTCTCTAAATATTTTGCATCACAGTTCTGGTTATGGATATATGTTCCCAGATTCCCACAATCTTCCATTGTTGGCTGTGTTTTTGCAATCTACATTTTTGACACGAGAGGCATTTCAATTATACATCCTGTGTGAACAGGCAATTGCATCACTCCGGTGAAGAAACGCCTATTGTCTATAGCATTAAAAATTAAACGAGAAGCTGAAAGATGGGGAGCGAGCGCAGCGTAAACAAAGTAAATAAGCGACCGAGCTCCTGAGGGAGCAAACGTGTGAGGTAGGTTCAAAGGGGGGTTCCTTCTCAACTTAAAAGCCATGTTTCTACTCGACTTCAAAGCTGTGTTTTGTACTGGTGAAAGTCGTGTTTAGTCTACACCTCTTTGTTTTATTGTGCTGAAGCAACAAGAGTGACAAAACACAAAATAAAACATTAAGCAGATCAATCCAGAGAGACCCAAATGCAGTCAGTCAAGCTTTTGAAAAGCACTGAGCCATGTCCGATAGCTTAACACAGATGTCTGAAACCATGAACGGGAATGTTTTTGTACGAATTTCAAAGAGATTGCCAAATGAAACGTAATTGGGTAATTTGAACAGGACAGGGGCGGGGTGCTCATTGCGGAAAAGATGTCACTGTGCTGAAAGATATCAGTGATTCACACTGATATTTGGAGCATGAAATTAAAGTTGTGAATAGGCTTTGTAGCAATTTGATTTAAAAACAGGATCTGTAGTAATCTAGTATCAATAAATGTAACATATAATTGACAGTGCTTGCTAGGGTTGTTCATACTGGTATAAACTTTCAGTCTGTTACTTCTGCGCCATTAAGTTACTAATGTGACAAATCACAATTGTGATGGCAAAACTAAATATACAGACTAATAGTTTATACAGATATATAATGGTAATAATTAGGTTTGGATTATATGTTTTTGTACAACTATAATTTGCGTTTATGCGAATTACAGTTTATAAAAAAGTCTGTATGCACATGTTAAATTATTAATTGTATTTGCATCTTGATCTTGAATTACCGTCAAGCATTTTCTATTCTACATATCAAAATTAGCATAAAAATGTTATAACAGTCCTTAAAAATTAGATTTTCCAAGTAACCTTTTTAATATTCTGTTTCTTTTCCTTTTCAACAGAACACTTTCTTGTTAAGGCCAATCTGTCAAGTATACCAAAAATGTCAAGAAGAACGAACACATTGGCTTGATTCAAAATTAATCTTGGTTATATATATGATAAACTTTATTCTGAATTTTTTTGTTTGCGTGACCCTCCAAGGGAACCAATGACCCGTGATTATAACACACGTTGTTCTCTTAACTGATTTACAACAACAGCAGGCCGACCTTGGAGATGTTGTCTGAGTCACAGGTCCTGAGGAGGGAGCAAGGGGAACATTTAAAAAAAAAAGAAACTGGAGTGCTTCCAGCTGCTCAGCATCAGGGGAGAATAGCACAGAAGGGGAAGATGAAGAGGTGAATGTCAGATGCTGCTCAGTGCCAGGATGTTCTGGGAATGATGCCCTTGATAGGAGACAGGGACAAAATCACAGATTTTTATTTTTATATTCAGTATTTTGTCTTATTTCAAGCCACATATTAAAGCTTTCTTAAAAGGATTAATTTACTTAAACATTATGTTAGAATATATATCTTGAATATGCAATACTGTAATTAAAGTAAAGGGAAAAAATGCATAAGATTTATGCAAAAATCTATGATTATTTTTAATAGATTATAATGAGGCCTCAAAAACTCACAAAAAAATCACTGCTTCATATTTTTGAGGAAATGTTTTTTATTGTTTGATGAATATACACTATATTGCCAACATTTTTGAGACACCTGTCTTTATAGATGCACATGAACTTTAATGACATCCCATTCTTAATTCATAGACTTTAATATAGAGTTGGCCCACCATTTGCAGCTATAACTCCTCTGGGAAGGCACAAGGTTCAGGAGTGTGTTTATGGGAATTCTTCTTAAGCACATTTGTGAGGTTAGGCACTAAAGTTGGATGAGAAGGCCTGGCTCGCACTTTTGGCTCTAATTCATCCCAAAGGTTTTCTATCGGGTTGAGGTCAGGAGTCAGAGGTTGCACCAGTCAAGTCCCTCCGCACCAAACTCGCTCATCCATGTCTTTATCGATCTTGCTTTGTGCACTGGTCTGCAGTCATGTTGGAACAGGAAGGGGGCATCCTCAAACTGTTCCCACAAAGTTGGGAGAATGAAATTGTCCAAAATGTATTGGTATGGTGAAGCATTAAAAGTTCCTTTCACTGGAACTAAAGGGAGCCCTAACCCCTGAAAAACAACCCCACATCATAAGGCCCCCTCCACCACACTTTAAATGTGGCACAATGCGGTCAGGCAAGTACCGTTCTTAAGGCAGCCACCAAACCCAGACTCCTCCATCGGATTGCCAGACAGAGAAGCATGATTGGTCACTCCAGAGAACGTCTCCACTGCTCTAGAGTCTAGAGCTAGAGCTTTACACCACTGTATCCCACGCTTTGCATTGCACTTGATGATGTATGGTTTGGATGCAGCTGATAAAACCATTCCATGAACCTCTCTACACACTGTTCTTAAGCCAGACTGAAGGCCACAAAAAGTTTGGAGGTCTGTAGCTATTGACTCTGAAAGGAGGCGATTTCTGCACACTGTGCACCTCAGCATGCACTGACACTACTCTGTGATTACCACTTCATGGCTGAGTTGCTGTTGTTCCCAATTCTTTCACTTTGTTATAATACCAATAACAGTACCCGTGGATTTAGAAGTGAGGGAATTTAATGAATGGACCTATGGCACAGATGGCAACCTATCACGATAACATTCTTGATTTCACTGAGCTCCTAAGAGCGATCAATTCATTCACAAATGTTTGTAGAAGGGTCTGCATGCCTAGCAGCTTTTACACACATGTGGCTATGGAAGTGATTGAAATGCCTGAATTAATTGAAATGGAGGAGTGTCCCAATACATTTGGCAAAATAGTGTACATGCACCCAAAAAGGCACTCTCAGACATGACCTTGATTGCAAATTTATGATTAAAAATAATGTGATTTAATATATACCTAGTACTAGATACTTTACCACCCTACTTGGCATCTTTGTTCTGGTTAATCTGATGTCTTGTCCATTTTATCTTGCTCAAAGCAAGTAACCAGCTTGGGAAATGAATGGAAGCCTCCATGTTTGGTTATTTTGTCAGACTCTGTAAGCCTGAAATGACTGAATTACTTTACGAAAAATGGCATCAATGGTCTCTATGATCTACTTAGGCTTTATATGCTTTTGGAAAATGCAGCCAAGGCCACTACAGTACGTTGTCGGATAGAAGTTACAAGAAATGATAAATGTCAACTGTCAAAAGACACAAAAGGTGATGAGAACCTTCACAATAAATGACCATGCGAAGCAGCGAGGTTCATGTTGGAACTGATTAGTAGTTACAATCTTTGAGCGACTGAGCCAGAGGGGTTCAGAAATGAACCGCAAACTGATCGAAGCAGTGCACAGTGGGAGAATGACACAAATCACTGCCTGCGTCAGTTCATCCAGTCTTCAGACTTGCAATCCAGAGCTTCGCCCAACCCATCCCCCGTCACTCAGGGCTCAAATAACAAACACATCAGTCGGAAGGGCGCAAAAAGCGTAACCTAGCATGACAGACTAATAACTAGACTACAGTCAGCTTTCATCTTCGCCAGCAAAGCATTCCCTTCCTCATGGCTCTGTTTTTGATCTTCTATACATGAGGAAGCATTGACACTGGTAATTAGTCAATGAAATTTGTCTAGGTGAAAAATTGTAAGCGGCATGTAACATGCATGTACTGGGAAAGACATTATTTTTTTAATTATATCTGCTGATTCCTCTCCAGAAATACATTTTATGAATAAGAAATGGATTGAACGCTTTAGAAACCGTAGAGGACATTCAAGAGAGATTGTGGCATTCAACAACACCAAGAATCGGCAATAAATAAGTGCCATTCATGCCCTGAGGAGGATGTGAGAATGTCACAAAATGACACACACACACACAAAAAAAACCTTCCTTGGGAGACGAAAACAATGTGAAGTGGACACGTGATATAAACATGCTTTTATTGAAGGATTGCAGAAACAGCAAAGTGAGCCTTGTTGATTCGCTAACAGAAAGATTGCTCAAGGATGGGATCCAGGGAGATTTTACAACTGTCACTAGAGGATTTTCCGGGGATGCAGGTAAAATATTAATAGGCACTTCCCTCTGTATCTTCTAAACAAATTATCTGACTTCTCGAGGGATGCATTGTCAGAGAGCCAGGTCCAAATTACTGATTAGAATAAGTTTATATCCAAAGGTTTGACTTTTTTTCTTCTTCTTGTTTTTATAAATATGACTTTAGAAGCAATTTTCACTCAGAAATTGCTAGTACATTTCACAAATAATTACAATAAATTGGCAAGTAACACATATAATTGCATTATAATTATAATTTAATATATATACAGTATATATAGTGGGTACTGTTTACTGTTATATTGCAGCCATTTGCTAAAATCATTTAAGTTAATGCTCATTTAACTGAAATATCACATGGTCCTAAGTATTCCGACCCTTTGGTCAGTATTTAGTAGACGCACCTTTTTGATCTAATACAGCCATGAGTCTTTGGGAAATAGGCAACAAGTTTGTCACACCTGGATTTGGGGATCCTCTGCCATTCCTCCTTGCAGATTCTCTCCAGTTCTGTCAGATTGGATGGTAAACGTTGGTGGACAGCCATTTTCAGGTCTCTCCAGAGATGTTCAATTGGGTTTAAGTCAGAGCTCAGATGGGCCTTTCAAAATCATGGAAATAAGGGACTGTTTAATTATTAAGTAGCGTGGGATTATTAATTAACAAATTTATACGAATTAGCACGTAGAAGCCACTCCTTTATTATTTTAGCTGTGTGCTTAGGGTCATTGTCTTGTTGGAAGGTAAACCTTCGGCCCAGTCTGCAGTCTTGAGCACACTGTAGAAAGTTTTTGTCCAGAATATTCCTGTACTTGGCCGCATTCATCCATCTTTCCCTCGAATACAACCAGTCGTCCTGTCCCAGCAGCTGAAAAACACCCCCACAGCATGATACTGCCAGCACCATGCTTCACTGTTGGGACTGTATTGGACAGGTGATATTTTGCTCCACACATTCCGCTTAGAATTAAAGATAAAAGTTATATCTTGTTCTCATTAGGTTTTATTTATTTATTTTTTAGCAAACTTTCATGTGTCTTGCACTGAGGAGTGGCTTCCGTTTGGCCACTCTGCCATAAAGTCCCAACTGGTGGAGGGCTGCAGTGATGGTTGACTTTCTACAACTTTCTCCCATCTCCCGACTGCATCTCTGGAGCTCACCTACAGTGATCTTTGGGTTCTTCTTTACCTCTCTCACCAAGGCTCTTCTCCCCCGATAGCTCAGTTTGGCCAGATGGCCAGCTCTAGGAAGGGTTCTGATTGTCCCAAACGTCTTCCATTTAAGGATTATGGAGGCCACTGTGGTCTTAGAAACCTTAATTGCAACATATTTTTTTTGTAACCTTAGCCAGATATGTGCCTTGCCGCAATTCTGCCTCTGAGCTTTTCAGGCAGTTCCTTTGACCTCATGATTTTTAATTTGCTCCGACATGCACTGTGAGCGGTAAGGTCTTATATAGACAGGTGTGTGGCTTTCTTTATCAAGTCCAATCAGTATAATCAAACACAGCTGGACTCAAATAAGGTGTAGAAACACACCTTGTAGAGTGTCACAGCAAAGGGTCTGAATACTTAGGACCATGTGATATTTCAGGTGTTCTTTTTTTTAATAAATCTGCAAAAATGTCTAAAATTCTGTATTTTTCTGTCAATATGGGGTGCTGTGTGAACATTAATGAGGGGAAAAAAGACCTTAAATGATTTTAGCAAATGGCTGCAATATAACAAAGAGGGAAACATTTAAGGGGGTCTGAATGAATATATCATCAACATATATACTTTAAAATGAATACTATATATCCAAACCACTCAGGCATTAAATTATGACCACTGACATGTGAAATGAATAACACTGATTATCTCATCACGGCACCTGTTAGGCAGGAGGTGAACATTTAATTTTAATAATAATTTAAGTTAACATTTGACTGTAAAGAATGAATAAACTATTTACAGGCAAAATAATTAATTAAAACAGTAACTGTAAAGGTAGAAATCTTTTTTAAATATATCATCAACTTAGAATCAAAGTACCTCAAGTATAATCTCAAGTAATTTACATGTTTGCTGATGTTTTACATAGTCCCTTGCAGTAGGATATTTCCTTGCAGGTGATATTCTCAGAAGTGAGACTTTTGATTATTTTCCCCCAGGCTTAAGATTTGAGACTGAAAACAGTATGAAGGCAATTCAAAATAATGGCTTGCAGTGACAAGCATGCCATTGAAATGAGCCAGCTTTTGAGATTTTGACTAACTTGGGTGACGGGATGTGCTATTGTATTATCAGTCATTCCTAAGGGCAAAATTAGCACGTTTTGTCAAACAAAATACCATTTCGGTTACAGTTTATTGTCTGTTCTGACTGGCTCTGAGTTGAATTGCTATAATATTAATGGGTGTTTGTCACATTTCTCATGGAAAATGTAGAAAATGTCATAGATGTGGGAAATAATATACAAAGCTTTTACAACACAAAGAAATTTATCTGTTTTCGAGCTGCATAAAAGCAGGCTAAATCAAGTGTATGTGCATGTAAATTGGAAATTTCCTAGTCATGTTTTCAGTGGTCTCCTCTACATTGTTAATATTTCCAAGTAACACAAAGATGCCTCTGAATAACAAGAATAAAGAGCATTGCTTTGCTTATTTGCGTGAAGCTGAGGTCTGCTCGATTTTGTTGGCCCACCGTGAGTCATTTATTAGCATGATCTTTTTGCATTCATTTAGCACTAGATTCAGTAAAGGAATTATGCAAACTAAGTAATGGGGTAAACAAGGGCAAAAAATAAGACAGTGTCTGAGTGCTTGGTTGTGGAGATGTCAATGCTATCTCACCACCAATTCATACATATTTGTATAAGGTGGCTATTTCCTATTAATTTGTATGATTTGTCTAAACCGCAGTGACCGGTAGGTTTTGGGGCAGAGATTGAGGTTGAGTGAGCTTGTACAAATTAATACGATTTAGCTTTGTAGCAAACTACTACAATCTGCTGGACTTTGATGCAGTAGCAATGTATTGATAAAGTTCTATTCACCGCCTGCTTTCTTTTAGTAATATCATTATTTGTGTAAAAGTGCTGATATTTGTAAAACTGAGCATCATTTGTATAGAACCTTGTTTTACAATGGACCAATTTCAGGGATATCATTATTCTCTTCACTTAGACGATTTCTTCTTACAAAAAGATCTGGCATGCAGAATATACAGAATTTGCGATATAGACAAATCTATGTGTGGAAATGGCTCAAGGGCATATTTAGATGCCAGGCTCATGGTCCAAAATGATTGTACCTAGTTTTTTTTTAAATGAGTAATTGGTGTGTTTTGGACGTAACGTGCAATAAACCAATCAGAGTCTCATCTCCCATTCCCTTTAAAAGCCAGTTGCACTCGCACCATGGCGGATTTGCTCTTTACATATAGGAATTTGCAAGCAGAAAGACTGAACACTTCTCCACAGAGGAATCTTTTTATTTTTAATATTTAAAAATATTTGTGTGCTGCTGTGCTGTTTGTATCCCAGTGTGTGTGTGTTTAATAATTAGAGTTTATGTGCGTTGTGCACCACCTATAGGCACATATTACTAACACGCCCTTTAAATAACAAAAAATTGTGCACCATTGACATTCGACCAGGTTTTGGGGCAGGTTCTAGAGGTTGAATAGGTTCTACTAATTGCCGGTATTATTCAATGGTGTAGTTGTTTTTAGTTACTCGAAATAGCAACACTCCAACACTGCTCCTGAACACACTTGGTTTTCAGACCAGCATGGGTGCATTTGCTATAAAAAAAAAAAAAAAAAAAAAAAAAAAAAAAAAAAAAAACCTTGCCGTTGTGAAAATGAAAACTGTGTAAGACTAAAGCCCTATTCGGACGGGATTAGATTAATATGGGGACATTGGGGTAAAGACATTTTACTTCAGGACGTCTGTAATATTAATGGACAATTCGCACGGGATAAGACATCTCAGTAAAACTAGCAGAAGTGGGAGGAGTAACTCGCTTTACGCACCTCTTTGATGTCTTGTGCGAATGACGTTACCGTTATCACGTGAGCAAACACACAACCTGAGCGCCAGTCTGAACTCCATCTCCATTATGTGTGTTTTAATAAACAGTTAGGTCCAGTCTAACGATTCTGATTGGATTATGTTGGTAATAGACACTTTCCTAGAGCTAAAATAAGTGTTGTGCCTCTAATAAGTGCTTTTGATCTTCTTTTTGCTTTAAATGATATGCAGAAAATACTGGACATTTTCCACAGATTTGTCCCACCACCTACAACGCAACCGAATGCTTCAAGCGCCTCCAAGGTCGCCTTTTAAAAAACCTTTAAACAGGAAATGACGGAATTTTACCATACATTTTTACAGCAGGTCTATTCGAACGGGATTAGTATTACCCGAGGTCATTTTTCCAGACCTTTTTACAGAAGGTAAAAGTCTCTGTAATCTTTACTGACATTGACCGTAATGATTACCGAGATGGCACATTCGGACGGGACTAAAATCACAGAGAACCTCTGGTTATAATTACTTTACCCCCACGTCCCCATGTTAAACTAATCCAGTCCGAATAGGGCTTAATACTAGCAAAAGACACCTGCGTCACGTCATAATGGTGTCGACTTGTATTGTTCAAAGAGTAAACGTTCAGCCGAAGTTACTTTCAGTTTTACTGGTTGAAAATCATCAAAGTTACACTTTAAGTGAGCAGAAAAGACTGCAGAAGTAAGGAAGAAGGAAATAAGCATCCAGGCAAATCCAATACTGGCCGATACAATGAATCACTAATATTTATACTGCACTGAAAAAATGGTCTTTCCTTTTTGTTCAAACACTACCACTAGTCTGCATTTCTAGCAAACAAGGTGTCTCAATGAAGATAGAGTGGCTGGACGATCTTGTCTGACATTGCTACAGTGTATAAATATAAGTAGTTTGCAAAGTCTATAGACTACGTCATAACAAATTGCCTTTGTTGAGGCTCAACTGTTTTCTAGGTCAGCACAGTGAATGGAAAGTCTGGACTGTGTATTGAAGAAAGTCGAAGAGATGCTTGGCTCTGTGCATCGCAAAGTTTTGAGAGTAAAATTGAAGAGGATAATTTGTGCCTGTAGTGATGAAGTTACCGGAGCTGCACCCTCTTAAGATGGAAGACAAGAGGATGATGAAAGATCTTAGTTTCTCTGCCCGCAGCCTTGCAATGATTCGCCTTTGTTACATATTCAATAGAGATTAATTGCTGGCCCATGCAAACAACTTTCCCCTGAAGCCACAAATCAACATAACACACAACGCAAGGCCATTTAAGACGATGTGATATCTTGATTGGTTACGCCATCTTACCAATATACATAAATGAGAAACTGCAGGGGCATCTTATTGGATTCGCGCCGGCTCATACCGCGGATATTGAGTTTTTTGTAAGGCCGTATGATAGAGAGGCTCGCTGAGTGGCATGTAGAATTGCCCTGCAATTTTAATTACAACCTTGAAGTTGCGATTTAGCTACTGCAGTCGGATCACTCAAGCTTGCCAGAGTTTAGCCCGTACCTCAAGGTCGACCTTGTAAGTTCAGACACCCCGTGTGTAATTTTTAGATTTAGTGGTCCTGGAATGAAGTCATATTTCAGGCCATTGCTCTGGCCAGGAAATAGACATGGATTAACCTAAAAATGATTACCTAGATCAATATTTTGTCATTCATAATACTGATAGATTTTTGCCGTTCATCCTTGAAGTGCAGGGTAGAGTGCCAAGATTGGCAATAACTACGTTTTTTTTTTTTTTTTTTTTTGAGACCAGAGCCTAATATCCTCAAAAATGAGTAGCAGCCAAAACCCACACACTCTTTTGGGCATAACCTTGTGAAAACAGCTGCCATTAACTGTTTTTTTGATGGAGCAAGGACCGACTCCATTCACTAGAGATAAAGTTTAGAATTAAAACAGAATTAGATTGAGAGAACTTAGCAGTGTCAGTGTCTACATATTTTATTACAATTTTCTAAACTATATGAAATAATAGCAAAACTATAGCAAATATTGTTAAAGGTGTCTGAATACATTTGGTTTGATATATATATATATTACTACTAATAATACATATTAGCATCTGTGGGATGTTCTGAACAAACAAGTCTGATCCATGGAGGCCCCACCTCACAAATTAAAGGACTTAAAGGATCTGCTGCTAACACCTTGGTGCCAGAGTCCACAGCAGGCCCCACCTCACAAATTAAAGGACTTAAAGGATCTGCTGCTAACACCTTGGTGCCAGAGTCCACAGCAGACCTACAGCGGTCTAGTTCCTACAGTGGTCCATTCCTCGACGGGTCAGGGCTGATCTCTTAAATTGGTTATATAATTTAAATAAAAATTAAGTGACATTTTTATTCAATCAATATTATATTATCTGCAATCTACACTACAAACGCACATCCGATATAATTAACCACAATTTTTTTTCATAAGGGATAATTTGGTCTCCATAAAATGTTATAAGAAGGTTATTAATTGTTCTTAAGTAAAAAAAAAAAAAAAAAAAAAATGAAACATAGACTTTGTTAATATTTAAAGCCATTGATTTATCATAGTTTACCCCCCTGCTGTACATGACCATATCTTCTTTTGCTTATCTCATAGCTCTTTAGGGGAAAAAATATATTAAAATAGTAAAGTGATATAATTTGTTATTTATTTTTCTTCTTTTCTGTAGGTTCATGTCTGTGAAATAATTGTGCAACTTCAAATGTTATCCAGTACCATGTGTAAGTGTTTCTGAGTAGAAACTGCCCCTTAACTGAGATTAATTGGATCAAGGCACACCATAAAACAACCATGAACCAACTGAAATAACAGAAGTGTCAGTGTGGACTGGGCCGCAGTGATACAATCAGTGGGAAATGGGCTTTTTTGAGGGATTAGGGCGAGATCAATGTGTGTAAGTGTAATCCAGTCGGCTTGCTCACCAGCCTCATTCACGAAGCAGATTAACTCTAATTTTTGGGGCTTAATCTCCTCAATTCGCTTCTATCACACAGATATGCTTATTAGCTCTGCAGTTGTCCATCTCCCACTATATAGCGCGTATATGGTGGATTATGTTCCCCCCAGATTCATTACACAAACACTTGCTCTTTGATCCAATGCAAAAAGCTTAACACCGTGGCCTAACTACACACAACGGGGTGCCGCAACGCACAATGATTTTATTTTAGAAATGTTTCTATTTCTGCAACATCGCGGCTGATATAACAACACAAAATATGGCAATGATAATCTCAGGTATAGTGTTTATGTGCTTTATTTAATGTTAAAGCGTGTAATGTAACTTTTGCATATCATTTAGTGCTACCAGCTTTGTAACGTAGTCATACTAAAAGCAACAAAATATAATTTACCTCAGATCTTGAAATTAAACAAATGGAAAAAAGAACAGTCAAACTGTGAACAAACAAGTATATTCTCTGACAAATATTATTTTAGTAACTCTGTATGTAATTTTGTGAATTTGATTATGTAGACTACTTGCGAATACCGTCAAGAATAATCTCAAGAATAATCACTTTTCCGCGAGAGCCCGCCCAAACTCCCTTCTAATTGACTGTGGTTTTTGATAGATTTTTTGCATCTCATAGTTGTGTCTGGTTTGCAAAACGATGTGGTTGTTTTTTGTAAGAAAAATATCCATATTCAAAACTTAATGAACCATCTTCACTGGCTTCCGACAAAGGGTGTCCTCACGTTCATGAGAGAGCTACGTAGTTTTCGTGAGAAGCATCTTTTTTTCACCTAAGCTTACGCTACACTAACGTTATATGTCGGGTCAGAGGTCATCCTTCCGCCGAGACTCGACTTTCTCATACAAAGTAACAATACAGTCATGACACAAATCACGGTTTATTTATAAAAAACTGTTAAAGATTTTACCAATTAGAATATTTATTTAGAATACCAGTTAGAATATTTTATTCAAATACCTATGTAGTAAAATAGAACAAAACAACAACAACAACAAACATGTAGATTTAATAGGTAGCTTCAAATTTATATATACAAAAAAGATACAGAGTATATTGCATTAACAAAGTATAAGAATACCCTAATGAGGCGCTCATTCCACTTCATCTGGTGTCATAATGCATTGTACTGTTAAAAGTTTTAACCACGAATAGGTAAGTATTATAATGTATTATAACTGTTGTTATGAGTATACATATTAACATATTATACTTTTTTTATTATAAGGCATTATGCATGTATTATAACACATTAATAATAAACTTATAATGCATTATAAATACTGCCTTCATAGTGTGCAGGTGTTACCTGAAAAATTCATATACACTATTATATGGAGAGTAAATTATGGGATAATTAATTTTTTTTTGGGTTAACTTACTTTAATAACAAAATTAAGCCTTTCAGATGTTCTTACCACATTGGCAGATATTTTTTCTTGTTTTAAGCAAAAGTGCACAACATTTGCACAAGTCTTGGGGGGTTGATTTAAAGTCCACAATGTAAAAAATTATTTAGAAAAAAAGTTACCTGGTTGCCTTAAAATTTTGAGTTCATTGAAATTAAAATTTTGAGTTAATACAATGAACATTTTTTGAGATTTGACAGCCTTTATTAAAATATTATTAAAAGATTTTGTAAGCATATTGGGTAATTATGTGTGTGTTATTTCTGATGATGCAGTGAAACATGCCAAATTGTGCTATTTTCATGATTTATCACATATTTTATGTGGTTCAGATACAAAAATATTTTGAGTTTATATTTATTAAACAAATTTCCTTCATTGTATCAACTCAAATTTTTAATTTCTATAAACTCAAAATTTTAAGACAACCAGGTTACTTACTTTTTTAAGTTAAACCAACAAAAACCACCACAAATTTTTTACAGTGCACCCATTAAATCAAATTTAAGTTTGAACATGGTCAGATTGTTCAAATTATCTACTTAATTCAAAGGAAAAATAATATTTGTCTTACACCATTGCCAGATATTATTTTTTGTTTTAAGCAAAAACACATACATTTAAAAAAGACATTAAGGATTGTTTTCCAAAAGGAAGGAATTTCTCTTCTTAAGTAAATGTATCTTGATTTTAAAAATAAAATACTGTATAATACAAAATACTGAGAAAAGTCACTTTTTGCATTGCACATCATCTCCGTTGCGATCTCCACAGTGAATCCGGGCGTCTGATTGCATGTTGATGGCAATCCTCATTTACATGTTTCGTTTAAACAGACCTCTCCACATTCATGTAGCATAAATTACCCCGTAATGGCGGAAAGTGTCTTGAATCTCAAACATTTATTTCGCTGAGTGTCACTGATGGCTGTTGAAGCATCGTGATGAAAAGACGAGGCATCAACAATCTCTAAAGAGCCAATTACCAGAGGCTGTTCATTCAAATGGTGTTCTGTTCACCCTCTTTGAGCAACAACAGGCGCGGTTTAGGGTTTAGTATGTTGGTTTGTAACAAATCAGAAAATATGTTGATATGAACACATTTGTCTTACATTTATGTTCAGAAAGAAACACTGGGAAGTTATAAATCAAACATTTTTCCATGTTGTCGTATTGTGGGAAGTAAAGAAGCCTCCCATTTTTGGGATGTAGGCTGCTGCTGATAAAAGCAAGGCACAAGTGTCTTTGTCCCATATCTGTAAAAATACAGATAAATGATTCAGAATTACACATATTTTCATGTTTAAATAGTCACACTTTTTGCTCTAGTGAATATTTCTCAACGTGGATTTATTAGTAACATGCAAAAATGTTAAACCATTGTTTTGGACAACAATAAAAGTAAATAAATAAAATAAAAAAGCTTGATAAATAAGTGTCATTAATATTATAAAATATATTTAAAAATAAATAAATGTCTCTGTATATGTGTGATTATTATCTGCAGTATAATTGTTTTTTATTATGACTTTTTCTTTCTATTTTCTTTTGATTTATTTTTGTTTAGTTACTACTCATCTTCGACTTATTGCAGTTAGTTTCAAATTTTTCTTCACGTTTTTTAAAGAAATATTGATATTTTTTCCAGCTTTATTTAGTTGGAAAATATTTTATTTACTGGAAAATAAAAATAAAATAAAAACGAACCTTTGTTTACAGTAATACTGGTGTCCTTTTATATTATAAGATGTTCCACCATTATTTATTTATTAATTTTTCAACAGACAAATGTATTTACAATTTAAAAGAAAATGGTATGGTCATAGCGTTTTATCAGGGCAGTTGTGTAGTTTGTAGGGTAAATTCGGGTTGATTGGGACACTTTTTGCCATTGACACCAACCTAAATTCACTCTATATGATTTATACATTTGTTATGTCTATTTGTTATATGTAAAAAGCTGAGCAGTACTTCAAGGGAACTTAGATCAAAGAAGAAAAAATCCATGCGAAAATCCTTGCACCTCGAGGTTTGCCCTGGATTACAGTGGTCATTTCAGACGGTACATGATTAAGAATTAGATCCAGGTCAAGCCACTGCAGTCTGTTAGAGATTGTCTCCAGAACTTAGGAGTGACATCCGGCTTTATGGATGTGAATAACAGTATTGGCCTGGAGTAATTTCAGAGTTCAGAGACACTCCTAAACCTGGTTTCACTTTATTGGATCTGGTCACTTTTATCTCCTTTGAGCTTGTACTGTCAGTGGCACTTGAATTTGAGGCAAGCTTCGAGCTAAGGGTATGCTTTACATGAACGATGTACTAACGATGTTCAACGATGTACTAAAAATTGAAATGTTTTTCCTTTGCTTTTTTGTGTACAGATGACAACATTGTCAAAAAGATCCCTGTTCACATGGATCTGCAAAAATGACTAAAACGCTGTATTATTCATGCTAGGCCAGTAGGTGGCAATATGACTTTGTAATGAAACACGATGTGCTTGACACGTAGTAATAATAATAATAATAATAATAATAATAATAATAATAATAATAATAATAATAATAATAATAATAATAATAATAATGTTTTATTTATATAGCGCCTTTCTCAGGAAAGAAACATGCATGAACATGATGCCACCGTTTCACAAATTCACGTTTTTGTAGTTGTACACAGAGACAATAACGGTAGTTTTCAGTTTGGATTTTTAGGCCACTAAAACACAGTCGACGTGTAAATGAACAGCCAAAATGCTTTAAAAAAAAGTGTTGTGTAAACGGCTCCTAAAAATATGCATCGTAAAAGTCAACATGCAGAGTTTCATCTGAGCTGACCCTTAAAATTACTATTGTTCGTGTAACCCACTATATTTGGTTATATTGGTTTATTCAGTCATATTAAATGAATAACCATTATAAATGTGACATATTTGAACGCTTTCCTTGCCAAACACGGAATTTTCCATTATTTGTGAGAAACGCTTCCAGGCCAAAAACTGAATTTTCCGTGTTACGGTGTTTACACTGTCGGGTGCTAGGGGGCCTATTACACATCTTCCGAAGGAGTGCGAAATCTCCTGATCAAAACGCATGCGTGGAAGACACAGTAAAACAAGCGATCGCATGTAATCATATGTATATTTAATATAATGTGATCATCATCATTAAACAGCACATGAATCAAAGCTATCTAATCTTACTGAATTAAATATTGACCCAGGACAAGTATTAGGGATGCAAATTCCTCTATGCAAGCACCGAATCCGTCATGGTGCGAGTGCAACTGGCTTTTAAAGGGAAAGGGAGATGAGACTCTGACTGGTTTATTGAGTGTTATGCCTAAAACACACCCATGACTCATTAAGAGACTAGGTACAACCCTTTTGTAGCATGCGCCTGACGCGCTAACCTTTTTTTCCATCGTTAAAATAGCAAAAGTGGATTTGGACACGACCTAAGTACACCCGCACTGTGCATTACAGACCATGCACTCAGATCATTAAAATAGGGCCTAAAGGTTTTCTTTTGCATTAACAACATCACATTAATATCATTTATATAATTATTCCTATTAATAATAATCATAACTATTATAAGAATAAAAAAGAATTTGTAGTTAATCAAAAGTCGTGTGTCTCTATTTCAGGACTGCAGCTCTGTTCAGCACATTTTACAATTTAAATCCATTTCACAGAAACTACATTTTTTTCCATCAACTGCATTTGCATTGCCAGGCTCACAAGCTTGCAAACACTGATAAAGTGTACAGCTTGAAAGTGCTGTACAGTAAATCGCTTTAGATACATACAAATGTAAATGTGTCCGGGTGGATAAGACCTGAAGGTATTTGATTTCAAGGTTAATTGGAGTTTGCATTGAAGTTACCAGAGTTTCATTTTTTAAAACTGACCAAAGGGATCTTTTAGAGCTGAAATTAGTGACGAGGATATGCAGAGGTTTAACTATGATGACATACCAACACACTTAAAAATATCTCGCCAGTGTTTGTGAACAGACAAAGAGAGAAAGCCATACACAATGGCTGGATTACATTTCAAAGATTTCACGGCACGGGCTGTATCCGCTTTAGTAATTCATACTGCATACATTGTCAGCATGCATTGTGTATTTTCCAAGACGCGTTGGGATTGAAGCCCATGGTTAAGAGGGATTTAATTATAATTGTCTGCAGGGCCTGTCGCTGTCAATTTACTGCAACTTGGTGACATGCTTCTGGAAGGTCCTAATTGGTCAGTTAACATTAGTTGACAGATCAATTAAATTGCATTAACTCAACTCGAAAGCCCGGGAAGGTTCAGATTTTGGACTTCCTTTCAAGGCGTAGCTGGTTAATCTGATGTGGTACGGTACAGCAGGAAATTACATATCCATCATACCATGATGTCCAACTCTGTCACTGATTTTGATATTGAATTGTTGCATTTGTAAAATGGTTCAACAGAATCATGTGCTCCCGAGCTAGAATTGTTTGATTTGTTTGAATAAAAATGAATGGATCAGTCGATGAATCTGTCAGGGTCCTCATTTTTTTTCACACAAATTAATTTGCAAAGCAAAGTTAAAGAAATCATAATTTATAATAAAGCAATCATATTTTACCTCAGCTTGAAGCCGGCAAATTAATGGGATGTAACGAGTAAAAAGGGCGGGGGAATTCTAATAAAGTAAACATGTTTGTGAGCTAAGAAAAAGATTCATACCCAAGTCTGATTCATGAACAAATGACTCACATGAGTTAATTAGTCAGTAAAGGGGATTTATGTATTCTTGAGTTAGTAACTGAATTTGTCACTGAATCTGCCATTGTCATAATTTTATTTCATGATTTACATATATGTACTGATTTATGAAACAAAGATAAATTAAATAAATAATATTTTACTTGAATTGTAAGTTGGCAGTTTGAGTTGGTGTAATATAATGAGATATAAGGGTGGGGGAAATGCTAAATGAAATGCTGTGTTTGATGGCTGAAAAAAAAAACATGCTACAAGGTTCATGAACAATTGACTAAGAGATGCTCATTTTCAATCAGTTCAGAATAATGTATTCTCAAGTTAGTCAGTTTGAATAATTTTAACGAATCAGCCACTGAATCAGGTTGGAGTCTAAATGAATGTTACAATGAACAAAAGAGTAGAATAATCGTATTCATGAACAAATTATTTAAATTAGTTGATTCTTTTAATCTGTCAGGCTAACTGATTCATGTACTCTCGAGTTAGTCAGTTTGAATCATTCTAATGAATACATAATTGAATATGTCAGTGTTATTATACTTTTAAATGATTTACACACAAACAAAGATAAATAACAATAGACAGCGACTATTTCCACTGAATGTTAATAAAATCTAGTTGGTATTTATACTGAGTGCAAATGACAATAGATGCTACTTACACCAAGTGTAAATAGCAACTAGATTTTATTTACACTCAGTGGAAATAGCATATTTTCTTAATGATAAATACTAAGTGCAAATAGCAATAGAAATGTTAATAGCAACTAGATTCTATTTACTAAGTGAAATATATTCTATTTACGCCATATAGTTGCAATTCTTTGTAATATAAGTAGTAATTACATGTAATGTATCATATATTTTGACAGATACATACTATGTGCACCTCAGTATTGTTGTACATTAACAGGATGCAATAATAACAGTGTGAGAATTATTATTTTTATTTAAATTATTAAATAGACGCAACCTTAAAGGAACACTAAAAGCCCCCTCTACACCTATCCCTAACCTTACCCAATAAATGCTTTTATTACGATGAAATATTTTGTTAGGCACTTTATTTCGACATTTAGAATATTAAAATTTTAAATTTAAATTTTTATTGAAAATAAATGCCTTTCCGGTGTGATTTGTGATGTGAAAAGCGAGAAGAGCAAGCTCTGCAAAAGGTGGATTCAAACCAGTGTTGATCGTGACAATGATCCATTAGCCATACGCTTTACTGACTGCACCACTGAGGATGCTGAATTGTGGGTGTTATTATTATTTTTTTTAAATCTTGTTTGGCACAGTCAGGCATTGTTAGGTGGAGCTAGTGCGAATAGCACTTGCCAACAAGGCACTCTATTTGCACTTAGTCTGAATAGACACTCTTATAATAATATTTTATAACAAATAAATCATGTTGTGTTTTGTTGTGTTGTGTTGTGTTGTGTTGTGTTGTGTTTTGTTGTGTTGTGTTGTGTTGTAATATGTTGTAATGTTGCAGTCTGAATTAATGTTATGTAATGAGTTAAAATGGTGAATAAAAGAGTAGTACAGCCTGATTCTTGAACAAATAACTCATATGAGTTGATTCTTTTAATCAGTCGGGCTAATGGATTAATGTACTCAATTTAGTAAGTTTGAAACCTTTGAAAGGTTTTATTTGGCAGAAACTTTTTACTCTTAGCAGTGTGAACAAGTGTCACAGCAGCCGCTGAGCGAACGCACAGAGTAACGTCATAACATATTTTTAAACACACTTAAATGGATCTAATATGATAAACAGAGCTGTGTTACCCTTATGACCAGAAAATGGTGACTGTGTCCCGTCATAATAAAAGTCCTGCTGCTCACGAGCCGTGTGGTTCGCAACGATCGCTACAGCGGCCTTGCTTAGCTTCCTCAAAACTCGGCCCTGCTCTGCTTTACATTACAGTACCGTAAATAATCACATCCATGAACATGATTTCTGCCCGAGTCTTGCCCACTGGCTGTGAGGTGAAGACCACATGTCCCAAGACGCTGAGCTTAAAAGGTGGCGTCATCAAACTACGCCTTTGTTTTGAATAGGCACCCTCTAGCGGACGGAAAAGTAATGAATTAAAAGCAGATCAATCTAATTCATAAAAAAAGACTCATATTAGCTGCTGCTTTTAATCACTTGGCTAAAGGGATTCATGCATGTGTTAGTGAATCATTTTAACCAGTTGCTGAACCTGTCTGTCATTATTCCTTTTTATGATTTACTCAAACCAATTTGCAACTTTGAGTAAAAATGTATTTTGGATGACCCTTTTAGACCACATTAGTATTTGTGAATGTGTTCTTGCAATCATTTAATACATTTGAATCGCAATGAGCAACCCCTTTTCTGACATTTATTCTGCTCCGTGTGGCACTCATCTATCTTAGAATTTCAGAACAGTATTACATTCCCCAATGAATATTCCAGATAATGGGGAAAATTCCCATGGCTAAGTACACAGTGCAATGAACAGGAACAGAAGAGCGCAGCTGTGGGATTTCATCGGGACAAACGTGGAGTGATGCCAAGGTTGGCACCTCTCTTTCTAGAAAAGCCAGCGTATTGAAGCGACTGCAACAGGATTACACCGTTTGTCAGTCCCTTTTTATCGCGTTTCCAATCCTCCAATGCCAAGCTCATAAAATCGCCACTCCAGGGCAGCGGGCACGGACCCAGATATTGATGTTGGCCATCTAATAAATCACCAGGGAGATTTGGACTTGTCATCAACCTGCATATAAAGAAGAGGAAGCAGTATTTCACTTTCACTTACTTCTCTGCCAAAAAGCTTTGAATTTTGTTGTTCTTAAGCAGAGTGATCCTGTCTATCACGTAGAATGGTCATATATCAAATGGGCAAAAGTCTTGAAAATGGGTTGATATTAGAGAGTGACATATTCCATTTCTATCTGATTCAAAACCTGCAGAACTGTTGATGGATTTTGACATATCCTAATACTTTTCCATAGCAGTGCTGTTCATGGCATTTCCCCTGTGACATTCATCATATTTGCAGAGAAGTTCAGGGGTCTTCAAAAGATATGGACACAATTCTATATATACAATTTTCTATACCTTGTTCTGGGAAGGTTAGACTATAGTTTGAAAAAAATAACCTACAAATAACCATTACAGAACTTTCACAAAACAATCCCTCTAAGATTCAGAAACACTTTATTTGGATGGTCCACTTTAGGGATTCAACTAAATGTCAACTAACTCTCTCAACCATTAGAAAAAGTTATTTATTGGTTCTCTTTTGGTTTACACAAAAGCCTCCCTTCAACATTAGGAGACCACACCAGAGGAACCAAGAACTACCCGGGCGAAAGCCCCAAATTTAGAAAGGTTAGTTTATATGACAATAAGACAAATAAAAGTTCTTTATCGTTCTCTTTAGGTTTACACAAAAACCTCCCTTCAACACTCTTGAAAGGTTATTTTATAGTTTAATGTCCCAAATATAAGACAATAAGTTTACTTATAAAACTTATAATATATATACATATTTTTTTCTTAGCAATGCATCTGAAAAAACAGGTTCATCTTATATTCAGGGTCTAGACTTTTATGTTTCAATAATACACCCGCAAAAAGAAATATGAAGAAATACAGTGTGTCAGAGTGTAATGTTAAAATAATCGTGAAAGGAAAGATACAGTCTGAAAAACGCACATGGTCAAATAAAAGCCTACGGTCTAAGAGCTGTGGGACTGTTATGTTTGTGTACCTCGCCGACAGGACCACAAATTCCACCATACATGATTTAAAAACATAAGACGGTACCCATATTTCAACTACAATATGATTTTCTTCTAGCCTGACAAGCCAAACCCACATCAAGATGTTTGGTCTGGAAACTCACCATTGACAGCTCAGTCCGAGGGGCGGGATAAGCGGTTGTCTTTCAAACTCCCTCTGCACGCGATAGGATAGCGCTACCACCAACCAGAGCAACGAAGGTGAAACAGAGCTTGTTGATAGATTAAACATTCGCCGTATCCGGTCGGCAAAACTCCGAACACATCTTCCTTTTTTAAGAATGACTTCAGTGCCGTTCTTTGTTCTTTTCTCAGAGAAAAGCTTAACTCCAACTCTTCCAGAGTCGCGGTCAAAGCTGATTCGAAAGACCGCCGTTCGCCAGTTTCTGTGTTTACTAGAAGCACGCAAACGCAACTCGGCCGTTATCATTATGGCCCCGTCCACCGACTCTATACACGATGTGATTGGCCCGGCAAGAGTTAAGCGAATACAGCTCAGAAGGGTATTGAGAGTTGCTAGACGACACAAGTGGGCAGATTAGGTTTGCTGCCGCTTTGGTGTGCGTCTAGATTTCTAGGCTAATTTTCTTCTACTATTAAAAGGTTAGTTCACCCAAAAATGAAAATTCTTTCAATAATGACTTACTGTAATGTCGTTCCACACCCGTAAGACCTCCGTTCATCTTCGGAACACAGTTTAAGATATTTTAAATTTTAGACCGAGAGCTTTCTGTTCCTCCATTGAATGTATGTACGATATACAGTGCCTTTCCAGAAAGGTAATAAAAACATCATCAAAGTAGTCCATATGTGACATCAGTTGGTTAGTTAGAATCTTTTGAAGAATCGAAAATACATTTGGGTCCAAAAATAATGCCCTTTATTCAGCATTGTCTTTCAATCTGCGAACAAAGATTCGAACGGTTATGAATCAGCCTATCCATTCATGATTTGGATCGCGTGTCTAACTGCTAAACTGCTGAAATCATGTGACATTGGCCATCCAAATTCTGAATCAATTAACTGATTCGTAACTGTTCGAATATCTGTTTGCTGACTGAATACAAACATGGAAGAGAAGACAATGCTGAATAAAGTCATAGTTTTTGTTATTTTTGGACCAAAATGTATTTTCAATGCTTCAAGAGATTCAAACTAACCAACTGTTGTCATATATGGACTACTTTGATGATGTTTTTATTCCCTTTCTGTAAAGGGACAGTATATCGTACATACAGTCAATGGAGGAACAGATAGCTTTCGGTCTAAATATAAAATATCTTAAACTGTGTTCTGAAAATTATGGGTGTGAAACAACATTAGGGTGAGTCATTAATGACATCAATTACATTTTGGGGTGAACTAACCCTTTAATGAAATGTTGGTGTGCTAAATGGTTTTCACTATGAGATGGATATCCAAATTGTTATGTAATAACAACAGGTTATTTTTTTTTATAGTATGCCAAAAAAGTGTTTATTTGTAAATATAATCGTTGGTACATTTTACCAGTGTTTAATCAATCAATCAATCAATCAATCAATCAATCAATCAATCAATCAATCAAATCAACTTTATTTATATAGCGCTTTTACAATGATGATTGTTTCAAAGCAGCTTCACAGTGTTAAACAGGACAATATTGCAATAAAATTTTGTTTGGCTAGTTTGATTTGGATAGTTTATAGAATTAAATATGACCTAATGAATACATTTAATTTGTATATTTAGTTTACTTTCAATATGAAAAATTAAAGTATGTAGATATTTTCAAATAAAAACAGTCTTTTTTTCCAAAAGGTACTTCTTAAAAAAGGGAGGGTTGTCTCATATTCATAACAATATGTTAATCAAAATAAGCAACCATTGGAAGTGGCATGCTTAGTTTAGGAAGGTTAGTTTATGGTTATAAAATTAAAACCTAAAAATAACTTTTAAAACCCATTCTGTATTGTTTCTTATTAGCTTGTTACAAAAATCCTGCTTTCAAGATTCTGAGAAGGTTAATTTTGGTTACAAAAGGACCTACAGAGAAAATTCCGGGAATGTGATTTGGTAAAAAAAAAAAAAAAAGTCGAATGGGTACCATATGCTAATTTTTTGGGAATGTTGTTCCTCCTGGCGTCACTCATGTGCCTCTTTCTTTTCTTTCTCTAGGTGGAATCTGCATCGCTCAGTCCTTGAAGATCCCTCATGACCACAAGCAGGCTGATTTTGACAAGATTATCCGACAGCTGCTGGAGACACGTCATGCCCGGGCAGTCATTATTTTTGCTTACGACGAAGATATTCGGTAAGCTGTTGACAGTATTACCAGCCGAGGAAGAGGAAGCGGATATCGAAAGATAAAGCCACAATAAATTCAATTTTCAAACAATTAATTGCTCCCTTTTGAGCTCCAAACATAACAATGTAAAAATTCTTGATGACAAGAAGTCAATACTCTACTGGCCTGAAAGCTATTACTTAGATAAAACTCAAGGGTGCACTTCAGTGGTTTATATCTTGTTTGCTGGATAAGCTCCGCCACTAGGTTTATTGATTAATAACATCAACATGTCATCAATCAGCCAACCAATTCAAAATTGCTATTTTGTATTTTATTCTCAATAACGATTCAATCCGGATGCTATTACAATTGCTCTCCTGCTCTCTTGGAGAGTCACAGAGGGCCTCAATGTCATGGTGATGGTTCGATGTGTGGGAATGTTCGCAGGGGGATCCTTAATGCCAGTAAAAGAGCTCATCAAGTGGGCCATTTCCTGTGGATTGGGTCGGACAGCTGGGGAGCCAAGAACAGCCCTATTCAAGGGCTCGAGGATGCCGCCATTGGTGCTGTCACCATTCTGCCAAAAAGAGCCACTATTGCTGGTAAGACTGCAGCATGATTGATTGTTTTTTGGGGACGATTATGCTAATGATATCTAGGGAACACCAACATCTCTCATTGTTGTGTGACATAGACCAGTAGACTGGCTTCATGTGGATTCTGGCTTCAAGTCTTATTCTTCAAGTGTCAACATTTCTTGAGAGTCTGCACTGTAACATTTAGAGGTGTTTCATAAACTACAAGCAGATTATGTGCTGATTTTAAATCAGAATATATATATTAATAACTTTTATATTGTAATTTTATTTTTATTTATTCCTGTGATCAAAGTTGAATTTTTAGCATCGTTACTCCAGTCTTCATTGTCACACGATCCTTCAGAAATTTTTTTCTGGTATGGCGATGTAATACTCAAGAGATATTTCTGGTTATAACATAATACAGATTATAATATAATTAAAAGAGTTGTGCTGCTTAATATTTTTGTGGAAACTGTGATTCACTTTTTTTCCAGGATTCTGTGTTGATTAGATTAGATCCTTTTTAAACTTTATAAATGTCTTTACTGTCCCTTTTCAAAGTAATGTGTCTAAATTAAAGTATATATTTGTTTAAATAAATACAAATCATACAGATCCCCAAACTTTTGAACGCTAGTATAATAAAGTTCCATGGACTGTGCCTTTGACTTTTAACAGTCTTCTATTTTTCTTCTATTTTTGCTACTTTTCAAATAGCTTTTATTTTATGTTTAATAGTTTTGCCAACCAGATTTGATATCTCAAATATAAAAATAAGTCATAAATTATTAACAAAACAATCATAAATGAAACAATTATCCATTTCAATATTTATAGGACAAAACATATTTGTATACCTTTTTAGACAAATTATGAACAATATTTCCATGACAATCAACATTGTCCCAAATTATTATTTTTCTTTTGCATAATACTTAACCAAAGAGAGTGGCAAGCTGCAATCACAGCTAAATAAGACTTAGCATGACAAAGGGGTTGGACATTTTATTTAAAAATGTTTTGAAAGTATAATTTCCAACACAGGATGTTATTAATGTAATAGAAATGACACTGTGCTGGAAATTTTCATTACTTTTTTTGCTTAAAATTCCTGGTGACAAACTTGAACTCGTTGCGAAATCTTTCACCCTAATTTGAAATTGCGCAGTTTCCTATTGAAATTACTGTATTTCTTCCACAGCTATTTTCCCTTTGAGGAAAATGTACACATGTATGCTCTCTTGAACATTTTTAGATTAACTAATGAGAGCGAGGAAAGTGTGCATTCATTCCACAAGCCCAAAAGATCCCACAATTTAAGAAACACCCTATTTTTATATGATTGCATGAGCAAAGTTCTTTGGTGCTTGATATGTATTCTTGTTCAGAGTAATGTCAGGTTGAATGGATAGAAGGAACATCGCTCTAATAATAGAAAATCATCTCCCTGGTGTCTTCGAAACTGTGTCACGTTTGATAGCGATGGCGCCTGGTGCGTGTGGAGACAGAACAGAGCACAACAGAGTCTGGATTCATTTTGTTCACTGGAGATTGTGAACCCAGCCAGAGGCCTGGACACAGACTGACCCAGCTGGCAAGCTTTTCCATTCAGCTCTGCCATGGGGTTGATCTCAGTGCCAGATTAATAAATGAAAGGCCCTATGGTGTTATAGTTTTCTGTGGACATAAACTAATGATATAAAGAGCACTGTGGATGGAAGGGGCTTGTATGAAGAGATGAAACCTCTATTAGAAAAGGCCTTGATGTGCTAGACTCGCCATTACAAAGAAGCTTTGTGTTGTTGTTGCATTAAAGTAATAATTTACGCAAAATAAAAACTCGGACTTTTACGATAATACTCAGCTTTTACTGTTTTTTGATTAACCTAATGTATCAAAGTCTGTGTTTCTTAGCGCCCTTGACATCAAACCTAGTTCCACACATCCACGTTTATTTTAACTAGAAATGTAAATGAAATTTTTTGGAGATTATTAGAGATTAATTTCTTCAAATTTGGTATTTTCCTCACACTAAGCTATTGTTTGACTTCAGAACACTGTGAATGTTGTGCCGTACAGTATTGGTATTTTAACAAAAAATATTAAAACATAATTAGTTGAAATTAAATATAAATATAAGGCGAGAAACTTGAACATTTCATTTAACCCTTTAACTGTCACCCCCGTTTTTGAGAATAGTCATGAAAATGCACTATCCAAACTTAAAAGGCTGTAATTCAAGAATGGTTTGGAATATAGACTTAAGGTCTTGATTTAAAGAAGACAATCAGCAGATTATTGCTGAAGTGAAAGCATTTCAAAATTGAAAGAATGAAAAAGTTATGGAAGTTTAAATTTACTGAAAATGAAAAATACAGTACTAAATATTTTTTATTTTATATAAAATATATATTTTACAAAAAATGTTTTACTCTAAAATTACTATAAAATCAAAGGCATATGTCTAACCAAGTTGTGTTCCAAATTTGAAGTTGATATCACAAAAATTGAAGTCCCCATGAGATTTTGTTTAGGCGCTATACCAAAAATAGCCACCGGGTGTCATTCAATTTCCATTGATTGTTTTTTTGATGCATTTTCCTGTAAATTTCTGTCCAAATATCACTTCCATCACAAAAGAGTCACCACATATGGAACCTTGAGACTCAGACCTTTCCAATGATATGTGTTTTGTCAAGATTAGAAAAGATTTTGATTATAAAGTAGTTAAAATACATTTCGTAATATGAAACATGACACTGCCCACTAGGGGAGGAACTCGCTAGAAGAAATTAGAGTACCGTTTCCATGGTAACGCAACGTCTGATTTCAAAACGGTTTTCACAGGATGAATTTTGAGTTCGTAAGCTTTCGAATGATACCTAATTTATGATAATTACTAAAATATATGATACGAAAAAAAGGCAATCAAAAAAAAAGAGCGCCAAGCGTCCCACCTGTGGGACGGTGACAGTTAAGCTGTCAATAGCTTTCTAATTTATTCTTTTATATATATATATATATATATATATATATATATATATATATATATATATATATATATATATATATATATATATATATATATATATATATTCTTTTATACTGAGAGAATATCTATTGGGGGGAAAAATTATGCAGAAAAAAAAAAAAAAAATACCCTCAACCGTTTCCACCGTCCCTTGTGTTTAAACAAGTGGTTTTCCATTCTGGAAAATGCTATCCTTGATAATACCATATTTACATCTTCACTCTGCCCGCCAGTTAATCCGTGCGATGCAACTCTGCAAATCTAAATCGTGTCACATAGTGCAATGCATTTTCCAGGTATCCACAGTGTTGTGATAGCATCTCTCTGCTTGCGCTTGCTTGCGCTGTTTGCCATTTGCTGATAAGTGTGTCGAGCGGTGCTTTGCCGGGTCGAGCAATTGCCCCTGCATTTCACAGCACTGATGGTACAATTTGAAAGGCACTCGTCAGGGAAAGCATCGCACTTACAGCTTTATTGCGCTCTTTGAAAAAGACCTGTGAAAACAATTGAATGTAGTGTTGGCACAAGCTGCAGTCATATAGGGAGTTTGTCTTTCCACAGGCACCCCCTGCAAGCACAGGTGCTCGTGAGAAGCTCACAACTCTGTGCCTTTTCGTTTACCTTTCCTTTTTGAAGTGAAACGCTGTTGTCTTTGTGGATAGACATGAAGCTTGAAGCAATTCAGATGCTTGTCTTTGATCTGATGAGTGTTGGTATACAGAACCTGATGTTCTGAAGTGTCATGTTTTTATTTATGCCTTAGAGAAGACTAAACATGCCAATTAGACAAAACAAGCCAGGGCATTGACACACATCTAAAAACATATATTTTGAGAGTTTCTTTTATTTTGGCCATGTTGCAACGACAGAAAATGCAGTTAGGCATGGGAAGCAGTGATGTCAAGATCCAAGAAGCTTCTGCCAACCAGTTGCATCAGCAGTAAGATGAACGAATGTACAAGCGATAAGCAGTAATCCTCCTTACATACTTAACACCCACTTAACTGCCTTTTTAGCAAATCAGTTAGGGAAAAAGTTACATCACCTATTTAATATTCATGAGCCAAGCTGAAGAGGTTTATACTGTGTACCTACCATGTTTTATTTATTTATTATTTGATTTATATGTACCTGAGTTTAACCACACACACACACACACACACACACACACACACACACACACACACACACACACACACACACACACACACACACACACACACACACACACACACACACACACACACACACACACACACACACACACACATATACATATATAAATATAGCGCTTTTACAATGACGATTGTTTCAAAGCAGCTTCACAGTGTTAAACAGGACAATATTGCAACAAAATTTAATTTGGCTAGTTTGATTTGGATAGTTTATAGAATTAAATATGACCAAATTAATAAGTTTAATTTGTATATTTAGTTGAATAACTCAAATCATAATTTCAGTGTCCCCATATATATATATATATATATATATATATATATATATATATATATATATATATATATATATATATATATATATATATATATATATATATATATATATATATATATATATATATATATATATATATATATATATATATATATATATATACACATACATACAGCTCTGGAAAAAAATAAGAGACCACTGCAAATTTTTCTTAAATCAGCATCTCTACATGTATGGCAGCCATTACATACCAGCGTCGGATGTTCTGTTGAATTCCAAAGCAGGCACACCACATTCTACTGAATGAGGTGCTGATTAAGAAATCACCTGTACCAAATAGTATTTAATGAGGAAAAGTAACACTGCTCTGTTCATCACTATCCTCTTGCAATAAGACCAGCTGGATGGCAAAAACAGTGCTAGTAGCACCTCAAAAGTAATTGGAAAGACTAGCAGAGGGCGAAAACCACTCTCCAATGATTGGAATGACTGCCAACTCATTCGGATGTCATTCAAAAATCGTAGGATGACATCAAATGACCTACAAAAAGAATGGCAAACGGCAGCTGGATTGAAGTGGTGAGGACGGTGCAAAACTAAGCTAGAAAATAAAGCCCTTCATCAATGAGAAGCAAAGAAGAGTAAGGCTGAGGTTTGCAAAAGACCATAAGGATTGGTCTGTAGAGAAATGGAGTATGGTCATCTTTTCTGATCCAGTTGAGTCCAATTTTCAGCTTTGTCCAACACCTGGTCATCTAATGGTTAGACGGAGGCCTGGAGAGGCCTACAATCCACAGTGTCTCGCACCCACTGTGAAATTTGGTGGTGGCTCGGTGATGATTTGGGGGTGGCAAGGCTGGGCTGCAAGCAAGGCTGGAATCGGGCAGATTTGTCTTTGTGAAGGACGCATGAATCAAACCATGTACAAGTTTGTTTTGGAAGAGAACTTGCTTCCTTCTGCTCTGACAATGTTCCCCAACTCTGAGGACTGTTTTTCCAGCAGGACAATGCTCCTTGCCACACAGCCAGGTCAATCAAGGTGTGGATGGAGGACCACCAGATCAAGACCCTGTCATGGCCAGCCCAATCTCCAGACCTGAACCCCATTAAAAACCTCTGTAATGTGATCAAGAGAAAGATGGATGGTCACGAGCCATCAAACAAAGCAGAGCCGAGTGAATTTTTGCACCAGGAGTCGCATAAAGTCACCCAACATCAATGTAAAAGACTGGTGGAAAGCCTGCCGAGACGCATTAAAGCTGTAATACAAAATCAGGGTTATTCCACCAAATATTGGTTTCTTAACTCTTCCTAAGTTAAAACCTTAGTATTGTGTTTAAAAAGGAATATGAACTTATTTTCTTTCCATTATTTGAGGTCTGACAACGCTGGATCTTTTTTTTTTTTTTTTTTTTTTTTTTTTTTGTTATTTTGACCAGTTGTCATTTTCTGCAAGTAAATACTCTAAATGACAATATTTAAAATTGAAATTTGGTAGAAATTGTGTCAGTAGTTCATAAAATAAAACAAAAATGTTAATTTTACCCAAACTCATATCTATATATAGTAAAACCAGACAAACGTCTCAGGTACATACACTCTAAAAAAATAAAACATTGGGTCAACAAAAAAAAATATGTTAACTTTTTCCACTAGAATTTTAATGTTAAGACTACTGGCAGAATTACATTAATTCTAAACGATATTTTGAGTATGGTGAATTACTTTTTATGCAACAATAAAACAAATTTTTAAGTAACATGAACTTAATAATTTTCTACATGAATGCAAGTAGTTAAGTTGATCCAACATAATGTTTTAAGTTAGGTGAAGAAGTTTAGGCCACAATAAAAATGCATTTTTAAGTAACATGAACTTAATAATTTTCTACATGAATGCAAGTAATTAAGTTGATCCAACATAATGTTTTAAGTTAGGTGAAAAAGTTTTTTGGCCACAATAAAACACATTTCTAAGTAACATGAGCTTAATTGAGCTTAATATTTAAGTTGAGCCCTGTCCTATAGAAAATAATTTTTCCTGTGTTTTCCAGGAGGCAATTTTTTTTCCAAATGATATTCAGGCTTACCATGTTTTTGCTCTTCTGTCATGACCGTGAGAAAAAATCTTTAGCCACACTCAGCCTCCCGTTTGTTCCGACGAAGAAAAATATAACGTATATGTAATAAATAAAAAAATATATATCGAACGTTTTATTTAACGCATTTTTATTAATAGCCTATTGATTACATCTCTATCTCGAGACATGTCGTTTTATCGCCCAGCCCCACTGTAACCCATGTGTTTAACTAATTATCACATTCACGGTCTTAACGTGAATATTAAACCTTATGAAATATGGTTCTCCAAAATAAATTCTTAACAGACGAGAGCAGGCTGTAAAACACACTTTTTTGTGGTAAAATACAAGCAGAAGGTTAAAAAAAAAAAAAAAATTTGGAGAAATAAATAAAACGAAATTTAGGAAAAAATAAAACGTAGCCTAATTCATAGGGCCCTACATAATTCCGACTGGTTTTGAGCAAAGTATCTGAACAAATAGTGTAGCTAAGTTAGCTCAATTAGTGACAGGCTACATCTATAACGTTAGCTAACTTTACCTCCTCAGCACACAGACTAGTTATAACGTTACTATCAACACTGCGCAGATTTCAGAGTAAGGACTTACAGATTTCAGTATTTGGTTACAAGTATATTTGGCCACGGGCCAAAAAAAAAATGCCACTAGATGGCGGGCCAGAATATAGTCAAGGGATAATTTAATAAATAAATAAATAAATAAATAAAAATAAGTCAAAACATAAAAGAGGATTTGAATAAGCCCATTATTGGCATGTTTGATTGCTCTTAACGAACTATGTTTTATTATTTCCACTTTCCATATTGTGAATTATAAATGTATTTTAATTTGCTTGTTACACGTGGAACCTATTGTAATACTTATTTGACGTCATATAGCATACTTTTAGCTCAGAATTATTCCTTGGCATCCTCACGTAGTAAACTGCATTTTTTTGCAATCGTTTGCGTTTTAGAGGCAGGCTAAACGATTAGGCTACTACATCGAGTGCAGAGTGATGTTAACATTTAAGATAGCACTATCAAAGAGTCTAAAGAGGAAAGTTAACAGCGAAAACAGGGCATACAAAGAAGAATGGGAAGACATCTGTGCATGCATCCTACCTGGTTTTGTGAATGCAAAGCTGGTGTGTCTAATCTAAGCATGGCACCTTTTTGCTGGTTCTTGTCAATATTTTTTGATAAAAAGGAAGCTAAATTTGAGTTGTTATTGTTCACGTGTTGGTGCTGACGCCTCGCGATATAATCAAACGTTTCAATATTTCACTGTTCGTTTTGTCATCATACCACACATTTCATCACGGCTCTTTTAGAGGCGTGTCTAGCGATCTATTCCACAGACTCTTGAATGTCTTTCAGAACTTTTCAAATTGAAAGCTCTGAATTTATCCTAAAATAAAACATTACTGCTAAAACGTTGCTGTATTTTTTTTTTTTTAAAAAAAGGCAAAATCACTAAAGGCAAAATTGATTGAATGTTGATATAAATTCACAATGCCCGCTCTGAGCGGGGCTCGAACTCGGGTCTTTTCTGCACGGGAGTCTGACGCTCTAACGATGAGACTAAACGCTGCGTAACGTTCCACTGGCCACTAGACGAAGTGATCGTCTCTTGAAATAACGGGAGTTTACCTGCACAGTTCTCATTAACTCGCCTCCGTTACACTGACAGATATATTTCAGAACCAGCCGCTATCAAAACATTCTGCCAGATTCGGCAGATGCGGGCGCGCCGCGGGCCAGATATTATCGCTGGCGGGCCACTTTTGGCCCGCGGGCCGCCAGTTGCCGACCACTGAAGGCTGTCACCAACTGAATCCTGAGCGAATGCGAATATGTGTATTATAAGCATAAAACTACTTACCATTCACCACATGCTTCACTCGTCTCGTTGCATGGCCTTGCGCGCGGAAACTGTGGGCTAGGTGTTTGCACGTCATCAAATTGTTTTTTACATTAACAGAACTTAAAATTAAATTGTTTCTTGATTAACTGAAAATGTTAAACTCTGACAAGTCATGATAGTATATTTCATCAATAGGCATAATTTGTGAATCATCCCAACTCAATAAAATAACAATTACAATTAAAAAGTCTAATAGTTTCTCAGAACTTGATTTTTTATTTCACAACAATATATATATTTAAGTAATGACTAAAGGTCCTCTGAATTAGTTTTTAGAGTGTATGTAACCCTTGTACGTGGGAACTGACTGACAAATTGGGATCTTAATTCTTCGGTTAGTTCCGAAGGGAACTGATCATTTTGCAGTGGCCTTTTAACTTCTTTCAGATGGTGTGTGTGTGTGTGTTTGTGTTTGTGTGTGTGTGTCCTTGTTTATATTACTTTGTGGGCACCAAATGTCCCCATAAGGATAGTAAAACCTGAGATCACCTACATTGTGGGGACTAGCCAGAGGTCCCCACTTTTCCAAAGGCATATAAATCACAGGATGAGTTTTTTTTGAGAAAGTAAAAATGAGAATGCAGCATGTTTCCTGTGATGGGCAGGTTTAAGGCTAGGGGCAGTTTAGGGGATAGAATGTACAGTTTGTACGTTATAATGGTATAAAAACCATTACGTCTATGGAGAGTCTCCACAAAGATAGTGAATGTCTCGGTTACGTATGTAACCCTCGTTCCCTGAATGAGGGAACGGAGACGAACATTGGAACTGACCGACGAATTGGGATCTGATCTCAGAGATCTATCTACTTTGTGTATGTAAAAACGAGCCTGAAGGAGGGAACGGAGACGTACGCCCCGTCGCCAGGTGCTGTGCTTCCGCTAGGAGCCGAGTCACTAGTCGGCTCCTCAGCAGAAAAAAGCATCAATCTGCCATTCCACTTCCTATACCCGTGCTGCGGGTCAGAGCGTGGAATGCGCAGATCACATGCCAATCTCCGATTGGCTCGTTTTTACATACTCAAAGTAGATAGGTGTCTCTGGGGTGGTTCCAACCTAATTGTAGGAGGGAAAGAACACGCCCAGAGACGACAGAGTGGGCTCTGTGAAGGGAAAGACGCGGGGCTAGCCAAGTAGGGTAGCGAATACCGTGGAAGAATACACATATGGGATTGCTGTGAGGGAACCGCTACATATGGAACCCAGCCTACATCCACGTTCCACAAGCATACGGGTGCAGGCCTAGCGCCAGATGGATCGCAACGTCTGACACCGTAGGGGTGACGGAGGAGCTCGACAGGCTGAGCCGTTTCCGGGGAACACAACTGGAGACAATAGACGCACGTATCCGGCCCAGAGGGCGGGAGTGGCATTGCAAGCTGACACTTAGAACGGGCACTTAGTGCTACTGGCCACTAGGGGCGAGAATGCGGAAAGATACAGGCTCTACACGGAGGCTATAGAATCTAGTGAACTTGTTAGGTGGCGCCCAGTCCGCAGCTCTACAAATGTCTGTCACCGATGCGCCTTGAGACAGCGCCCAGGAGGAATCTACACTCCTTGTAGAGTGTGCTCGCAACCCGAACGGGCAAGGCACGTCTTGGAACTGGTAAGCCAAGACAATAGCATTCAATATCCAGTGGGCTAACCTCTGCTTGGAGGCAGCCTTTCCCTTCTGCTGGCCTCTGTAACAGACGAAGAGTTGCTCTGAGGTCCGAAAGCTTTGAGTCCGGTCAATGTAAGCGCGAAGAGCGCGGACCGGACACAACAAAGCCAGGGCTGGGTCTGCCTCCTCCGAAGGCAGCGCTTGCAGGTTCACTATCTGATTCCTGAAGGGAGTGGTAGGAACCTTGGGCACGTATCCGGGGCAGGGTCTCAGGACAACGTGAGAGTTACCAGGCCCGAATTCTAGGAACGTTTCGTTGACTGAAAGTGCATGCAGGTCCCCTACCCTCTTAATGGAAGCCAATGTGGTCAGGAGCACTGTCTTCATTGACAAAAATTTAAGCTCAATTGACTCCAAAGGCTCACAGGGAGGGCTCTGAAGTGCCCTGAGCGCTAGAGCTAAGTCCCAAGAGGGTATTGAGTTTGGGCGAGTAGGGTTTAGTCTTCTTGCACCTCTGAGGAACCTGACAACTAGGTTGTGCTTTCCTACGGACTTACCTTCAACTGCATCGTGGTACGCCGCTATTGCGGCGACGTACACTTTGAGGGTGGAGGGAGACAGCCTTCGCTCCAACCCACCTTCAACTGCATCGTGAAAAGGAAGGAAGGCAGGAAGGAAAGCATGACGCTAATCGAACACATTCGGGGGTCTTACTGGGCTGCTGTGCGCCAGTGCATCTGTGCCGAGGGTACCCCCGGTCAGGGAATAGTGCCACTGGCAATGGGTTGAGTCCGGAGAGGCAAACAGGTGTACCTGTGCGGCTCCAAAGAGGTCCCATATCAGCAGGACCGCCTGGGGGTGGAGTCGGCACTCTCCCGGAGGTGCTGGCTGCCGAGAGAGCTCGTCGACTGTCCGGTTGAGCGCATCTGGGACATGAATGGCCCAAAGCGTCCTCAGCTGCTTCTGACTGTACAGGAGCAGGTGGTGGGCGAGTTGGAACATGCGACAGGAGCGTAGACCACCCTGACGGTTGATGTATACAATGGCCGCCATGATGTCCGTATGGACCAGTACATGTTTCCCACATAGCGGCCCCTTGAGGCAGCCCAGTGCCAAACGTTCGGCTCATTTCGGGACACGGTGGAGGGTTCCACTTGAGCTCGACACCTGCGGCGGCCCGGGCAAGCATAGTCGTAAGCTCTGGGTCCGACTCGGGCAATGCTGTCACACCCAAAGGGGGCAACGCCAGAAACAAATGGTTTGAATTACATCTTGAAAAAGACGCAGGGTCAAACCGTGTTACTCGTTTAGAATGGAAAAACTGCTCTTTTAGCATGCTGAAGCACTCAGGGAGATGACCGTGGCTGCACACAGTCCGGAAGTGCAAGCTTGTGTGAGCACTCAACACAATGGGGAAACGCCCAGCGAACCAACAAAGCTCTTTTGTAAATAATGGTCGATCACTCGCTGATGCGGCGTTTCACACGCACTGGCAGTTCTCCTTCTCTCATGAGACTCTTTTCACACACACTTCGTAGAAAAAGTACTGTTCGGCTCCGAAGTAGAAAGCATTGATCTGCAATTCCACTTCCTATTTATACCCGCGCTGCGGAGCAGAGCGTGGAATGCGCGGATCACATGCCAATCTCTGATCTCTACATACTCGAAGTAGATAGGTCTCTGAGATCAGATCCCAATTCGTCCGTTCCGACGTACCTTGAACGTAACCGACTGAAAGGGAACCAGACGTGTGTGTGTGTGTGTGTGTGTGTGTTTACTATACAAATTACAAATAAAAAAAGTACAAAAAATATGACTTAAAATATTTAAATATAAATGTAATACATGAATATAATGTTTAAATGATAATTATATTAGATAAAATACACATATTAGATAAATGTGATATGTTAAAATTGAAAATGTAGGAATGCTAATGATACATTTAGAATATAAAAAGTAAAATCTAATTTAAAATATTATAATGACAATATATAAATACAATATATAACACTAATATACATTAATAATCAAAATATATTACTGAAGCTTTTCCACAAAGTTGACATGCATTTTTTAGAAAGGTATTTGCAGTCCATTTGACAAGCAGTAATTTTACATGATTAAATGTGATTTAAGTGATTTAACTTTTTGCTGTGCAGTTCCTAAAGTGTTTTTTATTTATTTAACTTTTTTTTTAATTGCTGTATGGATGCTAGGGTATAGCTAGACTGATTCTCAAATCCCTTAGCATAATTATTTGTGATAGCAATAATGATTATTGTCTTTGGAAACACTACCAATGTTTTGCACCATAAAAAAAGCATGTATAAAACTTGTTTATAATTCATCCTCATAAAATTAAGAAAAGTCGAACAGTGCTCGAGGCCTTTCAAATCCCCAACAGAAGCTGAGGGTTACATTAATATCCCATCTTTACTTGAATTATTGCTATGAAACCATTACAGGCATAACACCCCCATAGCTGTGCAGGGCAATAGCCACTCGTTCACCAGTCAGGTAACTCATGGTTAAATCTAGCTGGCAGCCTGTCAGCAAAGATATCTCTTCCAGAATAGTCCAAGCGCTCCGATGTGACGAGCACTTAGGAAATGCTAGAGTATGATGCAAGTTAAATCTTAGGAGTGTCAGTCCTGCAGTTTAACTACTAGAATATATAATGGTTTTAAAGTTTTCCATTAACAGTACACAGCCTTCAAACTTGTGGCTTCACATGTTCAGAAACCAAATTTTACCCAGTAAGCCAACATATTAGCAAGCTAGTAACCCATATACACGGCGTGCAGAATGATTAGGCACGCTGATTTTCTGATCATATGTTTTTTTCCAGGCACATTTTACCAATTCCAAACCACATTATTCTTAATAACTACTATTAATTTTGTATTTATTTATTTAGTGATGTATATATTTGTTAATAAAAGCTGGAGATGAAAAACACTGTATATTCAGGTATGCAGAATTGTTATGCAAATGTTCTTTTACAGATAAAATTGGCCAAAAAAAACAATTTAATTCAGACTGAAAAGTCAAAAAATATGTAATGCCCATGAGAAGGATACAATCCTATTGCAATACTAGAAAGTGTTGTTAGGGCATTACCATTGGACAGTGGATGCTCAATGGGTCAGTAGGGTCAGGTGAAGAAAAGACACATGTTAATTGCAAAAGAATTAAGAATTTATATGAAGAATTAAGTCTGAAACAATCAGGAACCCTTTAGTCTCCAGCGCCACCATTTTCCAGAACTGCAACCTACCGGGAGTCTCCAGAAGTGCAAGGTGTCAGGATCTCAGAGACTTCAGTTAGGTAGAGAAAAATGACCCCCACTTAATATGAATCACAAGCTGAATTGCTGTAAATACATGAAGAAGTGTTGTGACTACAGAAGACTGTATTTGTATAGACAGATAGGTTGACCAAGGACCAGCATCACATCCTCTTGTAGTACTATTTGAAGAATGCATCTTACAGAATCTGGTAGTTCATTTTGGGAGTTCATTTTTAGTCCGTCTTTGCAAAACAAACTTCAGGATAGGAAATTTACTAAAAATGATCTCCCAAAACGTTCTTCAAACAGTGGTACAGGTGTTCTATAAAGGCTATAAAAAAGTATTCTGTATTTTACAACACTTCAGCTTGTGATTCAGCTTGTGATTCTTTTTAAGTGGAGGTATTTTTTTAGGATTCTTTACCTACATTTTTTTTCTCTGAGATCCTGACACCTTCTGTCAGGGTTCGCATTTTATTTTACCATGCAATGTTTTAGCTGTCAAGGATCCATCAAATTGTCACCAAGTTGTACTAATTTAAGACATTGTTTTAATTAAAGGTGCTGCATGTAAGTTGTTGACTCTATTAAAAGCATAACAATACCATAATATGTTTGCAGATATTTAGGAAACATGCTGAGTTCACATACTCATTTCTCTGAAAAATAGTGCCACAGCCAGTTATTCTGCTTTGAAGTGCTTTCAACTTTCAACTTACAGTGTAAATTGCCCTCGTTCCTGTTGCGTTTCGTCAAACTCACAACCCGCGCGAGCATCAAGCCTGAGGAGGGGGCGGGACAACCAATATTTTGAATTTGGACTGCACTACCGATTTCAACAACTAGCTGTTATTCTTAACACCTTTAACCCTTAAATGCATGACTGTTTCAACAAACATTCTTACATATTCGGGTCATTAGTGACCCGGATCTATATTTAACATGGTAAGACCTCTACCTGTCATGATAATATATAAAACTCCTGATGTTAGAGTAACCCTTGCAGAAGAATAAAATAAAAACAATTTCGTTACCTTTTGGAGCTTGGAAGGATTCAGTTTGAGCAGATGTTTAATACCATCATCATCTGTCCTCGTCAGAGTTCGTTGACCAGTATATTCAGCATCTGCCTCATATTCGCGATCTTGAGCATATTCTCCAAACTCATTTTCAACGTCTTCAAAATCGATATTTTGATCACTGACAGCTTCTTGAGCACATCCATCATCAAGAGACAGTGACACTAATATTTGATTGTGTTCAGTACTTGCTCTCTGCAATAAATCACTAAGCCATTTCAAGTTTTGCAGATTATAATTATTATTGTTTCGTTTTCTGTCAGAGGTAACTATGAGTGAAACGTCACTTCATCATTGGGTATCAGACATAAAGGTGAATTGCGCCCTATTTCGTCATTATAGATTATATATTAATTTATCATTGTGCAAAAAAAAATATATACGTACAATCCTACACACCTCGGGTCATTAGTGACCCTATACAATTTTGACAAAAACTAGTGAAAAAACAGGCATTCAATTATAATTCTATGATTTTTTTCTTGTTTTGAATGAATTGATTGAGGAATACTAAGAAGGTTGATGTCTAACTTTAAAAAAAATAATGAGGAGCAGAGTAGTGAATGACGTCTCGGGTCGCTAACGACCAGAGGTATGCATTTAAGGGTTAAATCGTGGCCATTTTGTTCTAATTTAAGCCATTATAAATCGATGATATGTTACTAATTTGTTGTATTGGTTTAGTTAATTGTGGCCATTTGTTACTAATTCATTATATAAGTTTAGGTAAACCATTTTAGGGTATGCTTACAATAATGCAAAAACAAAAGTGCTAAAAACAGAAAGATTGTTCCTTTGCATTTTCGCTTACAACGCTGCATTATTTATGTCAGGCCAGTAGATGGCGACAGGACTTTGTGAAGAAAAACACGTATTACACATGCGCATTATGCCACCATTTCACAAATCCGGTATTTTGATGGTTTACATGGAGACAATATTGGTATAGTTTTCAAAAACTTTCCCTTTGAAGCCCATTTTCAAAAGTTTGCATTTTCTGGCCTCCAAAATGCCATTGTTATATAAATGAATGACCAAATTGCACAACAATTCTTCACTTCTTGAAAACATTGCTGTGTAAATGCTCTTGCGAAAGGAAAATATATTTACCAATATATTACTTGAAATTTATTATAATATATTGTAAATACATGGAATAATATATTGATGGTATTATACAATATGTTATATATTCCTGTAATATATTGCAAAATATACAAATGATTGCCGCTTTCATATATTGCAATATATTGGAGAATATAAATAATAAATCCCATATATGTGAATATATTGCCTAATGTATTACATTATATTTTCCAATATATTGCAATATATTTTTGTTTCGTAAGGGCCTTGGCTAAGTTAACGTTTACTAATTTGTAATGTTAATTTGGTTATTCTACAATGAAACAAATTAATGAGCTGTGGGAACAAATTCACGAATCTTAAAAATATGATTATAAAGTTAGCAATTGCATTATTATTATTATTATTATTATTATTATCATAACATACCCCTCAACTCATAGTTGAATCGTGATTTACCACTAGAGAGCTACTATTCAATCACTTCACAAAAACAACTTTTCATACATTCAACTTTTTCCACCTGCTGTTACTCGGACGTTAGCATACGAGATAGCAGGAATCTGACATTCTTAGCCCAGCCTGTAATTGGATCAAACTGTGCACAAAGCGATTCCTCTCGGCCTCATCATGTGGCATTTCAGTCTCCTGGTTTAGTTTTAATTTGGCCATTAGACTCACAGCTGGTGCCCAGGCCTCTGCTGTGACCACCGACTGGGTTTGTTTGTTTGGGTGCTTATTGTGTTATGTAGTAGATGGCTCTCTCACAGCAGGGAGCCTGGAATTGTCACTCCAGGATTTCTGATTATGACCCTAAACTCACAGTGACAACCCTTTCGCCATCCCCACCATCACAAAATACCATTACAAGAGCTAGATTGAAAGGATTGGGACCGTTGCCATTTATGATTGCTTTGATCATAACACTTACCTAGCGGTAATACTAGCAGTAAACCTTTTTTTTAGTGGCATGAATTTGTTTTGCGTCTTTAACAACCTCATGAAATTGCTTGACAAGTGCATTTTTCATTCGTTCATTCAAACAGGATGTTTGGGTGAAACATATTATGGCCCCTCCCCTTTTTTTCTTCTTCTTTTAAATAGCCACTAGCCTTCAGTTTACATCACAGCTATGAGCAATGTTACTATCTTAACTAACTATGTTACTAATTGTTACTATCGCTAGTCAGCAGGAGTTGGTTTTAGGGAAAGGACATTCTCACTCTTCAGAGATGTAATTTGATTTAACAAAAAAATGGACACTCCCATGAGTGTACAGTAAATCAGTAAGGCTGTACAAAAATAAAATAAAAATACAATCAAGTGTTTCTTTATCATTATTTGTGAAATTGACTTGCAATTTCCAAGTTGTTTCAAAGTAAATCTTACACCTTTATTTTCTGGTGTATCTGCTTAACATCGACGAATTTTAGAAATAAAATATAAAGGTCAACAATGTTTATGCCACAATGAGAGATATGGGAATGTGCTAATTTATGACCCAGATATATTATATTATATTTTATTCATGGTGATATATATTCAGCCGAATCTAAATAATTAAGAGAATTGAGGTTTTCAATAATTATTGTAGAAAAGTCATGTAGTTTTGTTTTGAATTGAATGAACATTGATAAACAATTAATAGCTATAAAGATAAGTAAATGTACAAACAAAATACCCTGACTGTCCAAAATTATTGCACTTTTGACATCAATTCATCACAAGCTTCATATTTAATATGTTTATGTATTTATGCATAGTGTAAGAAATGCAATGCAAGCAAATATGTGTAATTTATATATATATATATAATGTATACGAGCAACATCACACTTGTAGCTGTGTGATATGGCTGTATATCAGCACAACAGTGATTCAGCCGTAGGTAACGAGTGTGATATTGCATTTATACAACAGTTCGACGGCACAAGTGTGTAAATAAATAAGAAACAACAATGGATTGTCTTTAAAAACCCTCTTTTGTGCAGAACTACTTCCGCCACTAATTCAAATCGCAAGTTGACATTTTGACAGTTGAGCCCAAGACTCTGTTACTTATTATAATTATAAAACATCACTTTAGATCTAGTAACAAAGGAATGCTGATTCACTTCATTGAAGATTTTTGTATTATGTATTGTAGAGTTCCCTTTCGGGGAACTCGAGCTGCGTCGAAACGCTGTGAGAACGCCTCTGTGTTAATGCGTCGTGAAGCGCCTGTAGAACCATTCCATCGGAAAATCGATCGATCATCGGCGTGATGACGTCATCGACCGGAAGCAATAAAGCGTCCGCGAAAACAAACAGGAACTAGCTTCTGAGCCTTCAGCAAGCCATCTGTGTGAACCTGTCTGTCTATTTGGGGTTTTTGTCTGTCTATTTGAAGAGTTTTTCCACCCTTTTTGTTAAATATTCCTATATATTAACAAAATAAAGAGAAAAAAAGAATAGATAGACAAAGAATATGGCGAGTGAAGGCAGTTTCAAGAAGTGTGTTCATCCCTGCCCACGCTACATCACGGGTGGGGATACACACTCTCTTTGTGTTGCCTGCCTGGGAGCGCAGCATGCCCAGGCAGCCCTCGAGGGGGCTGCTTGCGAGCATTGTGAAAAGTTACCGCTGAGAACGCTGCACTCCCGCCGGGCACTCTTTGAGGAGGGTGCCTCGGCTCGTGTTCCCCGCGGCTCTGGTCCCGTTGCCGCCGAGGCGGAGCAGAGGCTGCAGTCGTGGGGATCACAATTGGATGTTGCAGAGGGGTTAGAGACGGGCGCTGCCTTATCTCTGCCCTCACCTGCACCATCCAGCGGCTCTTCTCGGGGCATGAAAGCACGCATGGCGGTTTCTTCCCCCCCCCGAGAGAGTCGCCGGTGCTTCAACTGTCCAGCTCTGAGGAGGTGGACGTTGAAAGCATCGAGACTGAAGACTCGCCACTTCAGTCGTCACATTTAGCGTCGCCACCCGAACTCCCCCTCAGCGTGGGGACGAGGGGCGGCGCTCTCAGGCGAGGCCTTCTAGGGGCAGGGCTGATCTGAGGACAGTCCTGATTGCCAAGAAGGCCTCGTCTAAGCGTTCCTGACGTCAGAAGCGTCAGGACGCTGAGGGTGGTTCCCCCCGTAGGGAAACGGTGTTTACCCCTGCCAACGGAACCCGTTTCCCTGCAGCACCCTCTGGGGGCCGTGCTCCCAACCCCGCCGCAATGCCGGGGCGCAGTCGGGTGGCCCGCGCCCCCCTCGGGGGGCCCCCGAGTAGTCAAGTCAGTTGTTCCCTGCCGGTCCGCCACTTCAGGGCACTGTGCTTGTTGCTCAAAATACACCAGAGGCCAGCCTCGAGAGGCTGGTTCCCTTAGTAGATTTTATAGACGAGTGGAAACGTCTATCGAACATATCTCGTTGGGTCCTGCAGATTATCGAAAGGGGGTACGCCATTCAATTCAAAAGGCGGCCACCTCCTTTCAGCGGTGTCCTACCTACAGAGGTGGGCCCGGAGCAGGCTCTGGTAATGGCACAGGAAGTAGAGACACTCCTGCAAAAGGGGGCTATAGAAAGGGTTCCTCCTCCCAGCAGGGAGTCTGGGTTTTACAGCCGTTACTTCATCGTGCCAAAGAAGGATGGGGGCTTACGCCCGATATTAGATCTACGTCTATTAAATCGCTCAGTGGCCAAGCTCAAGTTCAAGATGCTCACACTCAGACAGATTGTGTCGCAGATCAAACTGGAGGATTGGTTTGTCACTATAGACCTCAAAGATGCGTATTTTCATTTCTCCATCCTTCCACATCACAGGAAGTTCCTGAGGTTTGCCTTCGGGGGAGAGGCCTACCAATATCGAGTACTTCCTTTCGGTCTAGCTCTGTCATCCAGCACATTCACCAAGTGTGTGGATGCAGCTCTGGCACCGTTGCGTCTGCAGGGCATCCGCATACTGAATTATATCGACGACTGGCTGATTCTAGCGAATACAGAACAGATGGCGGTTCAGCATCGAGATGCTGTTCTCGCGCACATATCGAAGTTGTGGTTGAGGCTGAACGCCAAGAAGAGTGTTCTTCTAGGGGCTCCTAGCATTGTTCGGGAAGCAGACACACTCTGTCAGTTTAAATCTAGACTAAAAACACATCTCTTTACTATGGCATACACATAGAACATTTTTAACTTTCATTATTCAATTCAATTGACTGATTGTTAGGCTGCATTAACTAGGTCAGCCGGAACCGGGAACACTTCCCATAACACCTGATGTACTCGTTACATCATAAATAGAGTGACATCTACGCTAATGTTAGTCTCTCTGTTTATCCCGAGGTTTATCCCGGATCTGGGCCCTGTCCGGATCGGATGGTGGACCTGCCTGGACATGACCAACGCATCCTGGAGTGTCTGCTGAGCCGTGTCAAATGGTGTCTCCTCCGAATTTGCCTCACTTGCACGACATGCTCAAAACCCGTCTTCGGCGCAATAATTCCGATCTTTCATGTATTCATACTCTTGTGTAATCGACGCCCCATCCTAAATAAATCTGTCTCTTCCGTGATACCCTGAAAATTTTGAATAATCCGATCTAATATGATTTCCGAACTGTAAGGTTGCCAGAATAATAATCTTACACGGTGTGTTAATAGGCCAGAGGAGAACTGGCACCCCGACTGAGTCTGGTTTCTCCCAAGGTTTATTTTTCTCCATCACGCCCTGATGGAGTTTTGGTTCCTTGCCACTGTCGCCTTTGGCTTGGCTTGCTCAGTTGGGGACACTAAAAATATGATTAAAGTTATTCAACTTATTATACAAATAAAATGTATGAATTAGGTCTTATTTAATTCTATAAACTATAATACTGATCTGCCAACATTGTCGCTATATGATAAATTAAAATAAGCTGATAACATCACTGTTTTCTCCAGTACGACTGTACAGCCAAATCTAATTTTGTCGCAATATTATCCTGTTTGACACTGTGAAGCTGCTTTGACACAATCGGGATTGTAAAAGCGCTATATAAATAAAGTTGATTGATTGATTGATTGATTGAAGAGTGTGCTTTCTCCGGCTCAGAGAACCACTTTTCTAGGTGTGAACTGGGATTCGGTAATTATGCGGGCGCAATTATCGCCAACACGCATGGCATCGATCCTGGCAGCAGTCAAAGAACAGAAGCTAGACCGGGCCGTCACTGTGAAACAGTTCCAGAAACTGTTAGGTCTCATGGCAGCAGTGTCCAACGTAATACCTCTTGGCCTACTGTACATGAGGCCACTGCAGTGGTGGCTCAAAACAAAGGGATTCTCCCCGAGGGGAAATCCGCTCCGCACGATCAAAGTCACGCGGCGATGCCTACGTGTTCTGGTCATGTGGAAAAACCCGGGGTTTCTATCTCAGGGTCCAGTGTTAGGGGCTCATGTTCGTCGCGTAACGTTAACGACAGATGCCTCTCTCACGGGCTGGGGGGCGACCATGAGTGGTCGCTCATCCCAGGGTCTATGGCAGGAACATCAGCGGCACTGGCACATAAATCGGCTAGAGATGCTCGCAGTGTTTCTTGCATTGAAACAGTTTCTGCCCGACCTCAGGGGCCACCATGTGTTAGTCAGGACAGACAACACATCGGTGGTCGCCTATATAAATCATCAGGGGGGTCTGAGGTCCCGTCCGCTGGACAAATTGGCGCATCGGATCCTCCTGTGGGCCCAAGGGAAATTGCTGTCAATAAGGGCAGTATATATCCCCGGAGTCCTGAATCAGGAAGCAGACAGCCTGTCGAGGCAGGGGCCGAGGCCCGGGGAATGGAGACTCCACCCAGAGGTGGTGGAGCTCCTATGGAAGGTATATGGGAAGGCAGAGATAGATCTTTTTGCTTCGGCGGAGAATTCCCACTGCCCGCAGTGGTTTTCTCTGTCCCATCCAGCCCCGCTAGGGTTGGATGCCATGGTACAGGAGTGGCCGAGGCTACCCCTGTACGCCTTCCCCCCGATTGTCTTGCTTCCAGGAGTTCTGGAGAGGGTACGCCGGGACGGGGCCCAAGTACTTCTAGTGGCTCCGTACTGGCCGACCAGAATATGGTTTTCGGACCTGATATCTCTCCTGGAAGGCTCTCCGATGGAGATTCCGACCAGGAGGGATCTACTCTCTCAGGCGGGCGGGAGATTCCTGCACCCACGCCCAGAGATGTGGAAACTATGGGCTTGGCCTCTGAGGGGGCCAGGCTCATAGAGGAAGGTCTCTCGGCCGAGGTCGTTGAGACCATCCTTCACTCCAGAGCTCCGTCCACGAGGAAGCTGTACGCTTTGAAATGGAAACTTTTCTCAGCATGGCGCAGAGAACGCCAGTGGGACCCAGTTAACTGCCCGGTTGGTACAGTGCTGGAGTTTCTGCAGGCAAGGTTCTCGGCAGGGTTGACCCCCTCCACAATAAAGGTGTACGTGGCGGCCTTGGGTGCCTTCCACGTCCCTTTGGGTGGAGTGTCTTTGGAAAGACCCTTTGAGTACACGTTTCCTCCGTGGTACTTTAAGGTTGAGGCCGGTTATGCACTCGAGGGTCCCAGCATGGGACTTGGCCATTGTCTTGCGGGGCTTGTCTGAGCCTCCATTTGAACCCTTAGAGGAGGTTTCGGACAAGTTCCTCACCCTCAAAACTATCTTCCTGTTGGCCATCTCTTCTCTCAAAAGAATAGGAGATATTCAGTCCCTGTCTGTAGGGCCCTCATGCCTAGAGTTTGGGCCAGGGATGGTAAAAGCTTTTCTACATCCCAAGCCGGGTTACGTCCCCAAGGTTCCTACGAGCTCACGGGGCCCCATCACTCTCCAAGCCTTTTGTCCTCCTCCTTTTTTGACGTCAGACCAGGAAAGATTAAATCTGCTGTGCCCTGTTAGGGCGTTAGATACATATGTCCACAGAGCTGCCCTGTGGAGAAAGACCGATCAGTTGTTCGTCTGTTTCGGAGCCCCTAAGAAAGGGGCCCCAGTATCTAAGCAGAGAATGAGCAAGTGGGTGGTCGAGGCCATCTCACTTGCTTATGAGGTGGTCGGGCAGCCGTCTCCACTGGCTGTCCGGGCGCACTCTACCAGGGGTATGGCTGCTTCTAAAGCACTTCTGTCGGGGGCTTCCCTCCAAGATATATGTAATGCGGCAGGCTGGTCGTCGCCGCTCACCTTCGTCAGGTTCTATGAACTAGTTCTGGCATCTACTGTTGGGGCGCAGGTACTCTCGTAGTCGTGTGCGCTTCGGCTTCACACATACAAGACACTTGGTCCTATGGCGATGTGGGTTCAAGCGTTCTCACAGCGTTTCGACGCAGCTCGAGTTCCCCGAAAGGGAACGTCTCGGTTACGTATGTAACCCTAGTTCCCTGAGGGAACGAGACGCTGCGTCGCTCTGCCATACTCCCGGCATGTCCGTGATCACTTACTTCAGGCTTTATCAGAAGCTAGTTCCTGTTTGTTTTCGCGGACGCTTTATAGCTTCCGGACGATGACGTCATCACGCCGACGATCAATCGATTTTTTGATGGAATGGTTCTACAGGCGCTTCACGACGCATTAACACAGAGGCATTCTCACAGCGTTTCGACGCAGCGTCTCGTTCCCTCAGGTTTAGGTTTACATACGTAACCGAGACGTTTTATGCTATTATGAAAGAGTGTTATGAGAAAGAGATTGACTAAACAGAGGAAAGTTAATTTTCTTTTTAAAACTACTCTTTATTGTCAGAACATGACACACATTTCACACATTTCCCATTTTTCAATTGTTTTAAATTACTTACACTTTTCCAGTAATTTTTCCTTAAAATAAATATCTTAATAGGAGAAATTAATGTAATTTCTTAATATGATAACAGGTTTCTAGTTTATAGTCATGGTTTCTGTTGCCTGACTTTAGAATTTATCAGTATAGGCTGCAATATTTATAATATTACAAGTTTTGTATCTTACAGTGAAATTTTACAGTGAGTTGACAGTAGTAGTAGCTTGAGTTAGGAAGATGCAGATGTAATTTCTCTATATTATCCCACAGTTCTGCCACAGATGGTCCATTTAGTATTACAAAAGTAAATCCATGGTAATTTATGGAGATTTGTAGATCGAAAATCCTACTGACTGTATCATTGCACACAATGTTTAAAGGGTTACTTCAGCGATTAGCATATGGCTTTGTATCAGTAGAAACCCTGGAGTATATTCAAATGATTGTGCTTTCCCCCCTCATATCCCCCTGAGACAAGAGATTTATGCATTTTATTTCTGGAAAAATTCCTCCTATGATGCAAATTGACGATATTTGCATCATAGGAGGAATGTTTGCCCAAAGGCTAAAGACTACAGCCAGCAGAGGGAGCCATTTCCGCGATTACCTCAGCTCTCATCACGAGAGCTCAACAGCTCATTTTTTTTTCACTCCTGCAGTTAGTGCTCAGTGCTGTGACACTCGTGCGGTGACTCATTATATTGAACAGACACGTTCAGTTTTTAATTGTAGTGTCTTCTCTAACTCAGTCACTGAAATTATGTTAGTGGCTTTGGTAATGGCCTTACAGGGCAGCGAAGCATTCTGGGAATTGTAGTCTTTCATCCCCATGAGACAAAAATACATTTTTTGTCTTTTCTCAGTCTAGAAGGCACCAAATAAAAAAATAATTTCACATTTCTACTACATTGATGACCCAGTTTAAATACAGATTCATCTTCCCAGCGCTGAAGTACCCCTTTAAGGTTTGTCAGCATTGTTTAGACAGTTGTGTTTTTCGCTGAATTCAGGTTGGTGTCACAATATTTTTTCTTCTTTTGCCGTTTTTTCTTTGCCAGTAGAGTGTGTTCTTTGACGTGCAAGCTAAAAGCTGCAATTGGACAATTGGAAAAATGTCCATAGCTTATCATCATTATCAACTTGAATTTTATCACGATTCGATATGATATCGTTTATCGGCCCAGCCCTAGATTCCCATGACAGTGCTAGAACATTTTTCTTGTTTACGACCAATAACTCATAAAGAATTTGCTGGCCTCTAATGTAATAATATATAATAATAATAATAATAATAATAATAATAATAATAATAATAATAATAATAATAATAATAATAATAATAATAAGGTAACTTTCAATGAAGTTGGGAAACTGTACAAATTGTAAATAAAACAGAATGCAATGATGTTGAAGTTTCAAATTTCAATATATTCTTCAGAATACAGCATAGATGACATATCACATGTTTAAACAGAGAAAATGTAAGTTGATTTTAAATTTCATCATCAACACATCTCAGAAAAGTTGGGACAAGGCCATGTTTACCACTGTGTGGCATCCACTCTTTTTTTTATAACAAACTGATGAGACAATTTGTTCAAGTTTAGGAATAGGGATGTTGTCGCATTCTTGTCTAATACAGGCTTCTAGTTGCTCAACTGTCTTAAGTCTTCTTTGTCGCATCTTCCTCTTTATGATGCGCCAAATGTTTTCTATGGGTGAAAGATCTGGACTGAACGCTGGCCATTTCAGTACATGGATCCTTCTTATATGTAACCATGATGTTTTAATTGATGCAGTATATGGTTTGGCATTGTCATGTGTAAGGTCTTCCCTAAAAGAGACGACGTCTGGATCGGAGCATATGTTGTTCTAGAACTTGGATATACCTTTCAGCATTGTTGGTGCCTTTCCAGATATTTAAGCTGCACGTGCCACACACTCTCATGCAACCCCATACCATCAGAGATGCAGGCTTCTGAACTGAGTGCTGATAACAACTAGGGTTGTCCTTCTCCTCTTTAGTCCAAATGGCATGGTGTCCAATTTTCCAAACATAAATTTAATTTGGATTAGTCTAACCACAGAACAGTTTTCTACTTTGCCACAGTCCATTTTAATGACCCTTGGCCTAGAGAAAACACCTGTGATTCTGTATCATGTTTAGTTATGGCTTCTTTTTTGACTTTTTTGACCCTTTAGCAGGAAACGGCGAATGGCACAGTGAATTGTGTTCACCGTCAATGTTTTCTGGATGTATTCCTGAGCCCATGTTATGATTAGCCCACTAGCATTCCTGTATGTGACTCAGTGCCATCTAAGGACCTGATGATCACGGGCATCCCGTATGGTTTTACAGACTTGACCATTTATGGCCTTGACCAGAGATTGTTCCAGAATCTCTGAATCTTTGTATGATATTATGCACTGTAGATGATGATAACTTTAAACTCTTTGTAATTTTTCTCTGAGAAACTCCTTTCTGATATTGCGCCACTATTTTTTCACCGCAACATTTGGGGTTTGGTGATCCTCTGATTTCTGAGAGAAACTCTCACTCTGAGAGGCTCTTTTTATACCCAATCATGTTGCCAACTGACCTAATACTTAGCAAATTGGTCATCCAACTGTTCCTTATATGTACATTTAACTTTCCCGGCCTCTTATTGCTGTCCCAAGTTTTTTGGAATGTGTAGCTCTCATGAAATCTAAAATGAGCCAATATGTGGCTTGAAATTTCAAAATTTCTCACATTCAAAACTTGATATGTTATTTATATTGAATAAAATACAAGTTTATGAGATTTGTAATATTACAAATATATGTAATATTTGTTATATTACATTATATTATATTATAAAGTAATATTTATTGAACAACAATATTTAAATTAACAACAACAGCCATTGTAAAAGACAATATGAAATAAACACAAACAAACATTTCAGTCAAATGTACAGAAGGATTCAAGTTAAATATAGCCTACATATAAAGTTATTTAACTTATCTTTGCCTTTAGCCAAATCAATTTTTCTCGGGACCAAGTAATATAGTATTAAGACCAAAGATTGCCCATTTGATATATCCCAAATTAATTATCTCATGTTTGACCTAAATAAGAGTCAGCTGCAAATTTATGTGGGTAGATGAGTGATGATATGGCCACTGACAGCCTAGGTCTCACATCTGTAAAAGCATCTAAACAAATTATAAATAATCTCTCATATGGGAGAATACCGGACGACTAGTAAATGCTCACAGCCTCAGATTTGAGAAACAGAAAGAACTGTTGTATAAATAAATAAACAAATAAGTAAATAAATAAAATATAAACTACTACACTATATATATATATATATATATATATATATATATATATATATATATATATATATATATATATATATATATATATATATAGTGTAGTGGTTTATGTTTTACTTTTCTAAACATGCCATAAAAACGCTACAATGATCAAGCTTAAAGGGGTGGTTGATTATGATTTCACTTTTTTAACTTCAGTGTGTAATGTTGCTGTTTGAGCATAAACAACATCTGCAAAGTTACGACGCTCAACATTCAATGCAAAGGTAGATTTTTTTTTTTTTTAAAGAAATCAATATGCTAATCAATGACACGTCCTGTCTCATACAAGTTGTCACTTCCTCTTCAGTCTCTCCATCATTGTCTAACATAACATTGTTTGAACATACTGTAAAAGGCTGAACAGTTTCATTGCCTGTCTGCATGATGTAATTAGAGCTGCTAACTGGAGTTCTTGAAGCTTCGGCCATGAGCAGCAGCTCATTTGCATTTAAAGAGACACACAAAAATGCAACACCCTCAAAAAGAGACAATTTTAACATACTATAAAAAAAATATATATGTGGGGTATTTTGAGCTAAAACTTCACAAACACACTTGTAAAAGTGGCAATCAACCACCCCTTTAAAGACCCCCTGTGTTGAAAAGTTAATGTTGTTTACATGTCTATGTGGTGTTTTCAATATGCTTTAAGACAAACCATGTGCAAGTTCATCAGTCAAAACCATTGCTGAGTATTTTCTCTTTAAAACTGCAGTGAACCAAAGACAGTCTCAAAAACGCAGCTTGAAACCACCCAGGTTTCCTATCGTCACAAACATGCCACCAATCCCAACGTGCGGAGAGGGGCTTTTCCACTGGGAGCACAAGAACACCTTTAAGAAGGGACAGGAAAAAGCGGGTACATTTAGCAATGTAGCGGGTGAATAATATGTATGATGTATATATATGATGTTATGATGAACTATATGCCTTTCTCCACTGACTGTTATGGTGTTCAAAGCGTTTCTGTAAATGGAACTTCAAACTGAGAAATAATTAATTATATAAATTTCATAGAATATAGCATCAAATTTGTATCTAAACACATTAACGTGGTTTCGAAAAAAAGTGTGCACATATTATCACATTATAACATTATAACAAAATGAAATGATATAACACACTTATCAATGTCAGTTTATGTGTGATCAATATAGCCATTAGTTTAGCACGTCACTTCACCATGTGACAGCAGCAAGCAGGCTCCTGATTGGTTCACACGGCCCAAACAGCAATCTGAACAAAGTTCTTATTTTTTACAGACATTGTTTCAGACATATCAAACAGCATGAATGCACAAAAGCATCAAATAAAATCACTTGTGCAAGACACACAAATTGCTTTTTCCCGCGAATGAGACAAAATCACGTACATCGCACCACGTTAAACGAGTCTATCACGCTGCAGCACCTCCAGGCACACGTCAAAGCGTCTTTACATTGACTTAACATGGAAATCACTCGCTCCAGATGCTCTATTCACGTTTGGTGTGAATTCAGCTTAACACTTAGTATCAGACCCTAATCATAATGTCTAAGATATTTCAATATACTAGGGCTTTTGCAAGCACTGTAATAAAATCAAAAGTAATAAAGTGTAGATTGCAGCATTGGAGTCTTTGGTTTAATCACCTGTTTCTGATCAAAACAATAAAATAACGGAAGCATTTCAGGATTTCTTCTACAGTGCAATCCACACTGCGCAGAACATGTTAGACTTGGAAGCAAGACATTGAAAGAGTTTAAAGTCTTATTGTTTTAATAGGTACGTAAAAATAATGACACCGTGCAAATGATTTGCCAATGCTGGCAGTTCCCCCCCCCTCCCCCTATAAGCAGACGCTTATTTCCTTATTTCCGATTATCTGACAAAAACTACCATTGAAATTATACAATGATGCTCATCTAAATTATTATCCGTTTTGTCACCACCTCCCCCCGATGACTTGTTTTAGCAGAATCGATCTGAAGTTGTCAGCCCCCATCTGTCTGGAGCTCACTTCAGAGACATAGACAAATTGCGAGTGCATTAGCCGGTTGCGCTCCGCAACAACATTATATCAGGCGCACAGAGACACTCGAAGCGGAGTGACAGCTTGGAGTGTGATCCTTGTTGATTTGGAGATCACTTTGGTTTGCCTTTTCTCCCTAAAATCTCTGAGCAACGTTTAACCTTGGGCCTTCCATAAAATCACTGCGAGGACCTGGAGATCTAGCGTGGCATTCGAGGCTCAGGCGCTTTATTTGAAGTGTCGTCAGAGCTAGTGATTGTCACCTGAGGTTTCTCGCATGGCTTGATGCTGCAAGCCATTCGGATTTCTGGCGTAGCTGAAAAGCGTCCCAAAGCAGAACGGTTCCTCTTGAAGGGTTGGGATGTCTGAAAACTTGAACGTAATGTTTTATAAATTGGTTCAGGATGGGTAAGGTAGTTGTGAGAAACCTCTTCTCATTTGCTTTCATGGTTCCCATGACAATGGATTGGACGTGGGTTGCGGAGTCAGAAGGAAACGGCGTAGGCCTGCCTGAATTAATCTTCCATGCCTATGCCTGCTGAAAAGCTGGAAAGACACATACGACTGCCTACATACGGTTTAAAGGAATGCATGCTGGTCTTCAATCTTTTTGGTTTAAATTTGTGCCCTAGGGAAGAGTGGTATATATATACACCTGTTCCTATATTGCTGTGCTAGTTTATGTCACAACTGATCCATGGTCTCTTTCATTTTTTTTTCAAAATATATATATTTACATTCTCATTACCTCCTAGGCATGTATTGCACAATCATGACCTATTTAAATATAAAAAGCTGTTTGGATTTAAATAGGCAAATGCTTAAGAGTCAATGAATGGATCCTTATTGCAGTGATTATTATGTTTCTAGCATGTTATATATTTGGCAATTCTTCGTCTGACCCTATTTGTTGGATTGTATAGCTTTTCATTTCTTAAATAACCATGTAGGAAGACACAATAAGACCATATTCCAGGAGGACAATGTCAAGATTCAGCAGGCTCAGGCTGTGAAAAAATGGCTGTGAGCATGGGATGCCAAGTCTGCCAAAAAAAAAAAAAAAAAAAAAAAAAAATATATATATATATATATATATATATATAAACAAATGTAAAAAGAGCACAAATAAATGAAATAAATATATAAATAAATATACACAGAAAAGCAACAAAAAATATTTGTGGTCTCTAGGGGTGACCCCTAATAGTCGAAGATTCGATGCATCGATATGCAGGACCGGATTCGACCACTGATCTCATGTTCGAATCTTTGCGGGTGTTATGAAACGAGGATCATACTACTTTGGCAATATGGGGGTGCTCAATATTAGTGTTATAAAGACGGGTCTTTAAACGCGTCTTTAAAATTCGAACACATTTTAAAATTCGAACACCAACGGCATTTGACGCTTGTCCGCAGCGATTAAATGTATATTTCCCTCAAATCGTGAATGTACATACTGATTTCACCCTGTGATACAAGATACACTCATCGTGCAGCTCTTCTGTCAGAAGTCGATTCAAAATTGAGCTCGCGCGTATATAATGTTCACGTCTGCCTGAAGCGAGATAACGTTACCTGAGACACGGTGCTGAGCTTCAGTCCGGTGTGCGACCCCCTTCAGGCACAATCGGCTTAGGAACGTGCATATAAACGCACTCAAAGTGTTCTTTTCCTCTCTAGGCAGGTATTTTTTTAGGTTTATTTATCAAAATGTTCTTTTATAGATTTGTGTGTTTCGATCGCGGCTTTTAAATGTTATGAGAGAACGGTTGATTTACGAATGTGTAGTGTAGCCTAGTTTTGATCACTTTATTAAAAGTGTTGGCTGTGTGCTGTGTGTAAAGTAAAATAAAAATAGTCTTAGCCTCCTGCTGACTAGTATCCTGCCCTTCCCAACCCGTTTATACGTTTATTTTTTTCCGGTCTATGGTTTACACACACACAGATGATTCGACTATCGGTCGACCATAGAGAGTTTCGAAAATTCTGATTCTAATGTGTAAATCCTTAGTCGGGGACACCCCTAGTGGTCTCATTTGAAATGCATTTATCAATATGCTTGCAAAGAAACAAAGTACAAACAAATGGTCAAAGAAATAGAAAAAAATATATTCAATCAAACAATGATACAAATAAAATACGGTGCTTGGATCAACATGGCATAGTCGTCAGGGTTTATTAGACACTGTCCCTTTAAGACCAAATGCAGCTTTAATAATATACATCATATTTTCTCCCAACTATTAACGCCCATTTAAAACATAAACTGTGTTTAAGTGAATACTCTCCATGTGATCATTTGTTGTGTGTATTTGATGGTTTAGACATTATAATATCTATATTTATTAGTATCTCATATCAATATTTATTTTAATATCTCTATCTATGTATTAAAGGTGTCATGAACTGCCTTTTAAATTTTAAAAAGTTGTCTGAGGTCAACTAATGATGTTTGTGTGTTTTTTACATTCAAAAACATCATAACTATTCTATAATAGGCTATTTGTTTTGAGGCTCTCTGCTGAACGCTGGCTTTTGTTGGGTGTGCCGCACTGGAAACTTGGAAGTAAACGCCCACAGCTAGGATTGGATAATATTTGCATATTTAATGAGCTTAAGCTCCGCTGTCAGTTCACATGATGGAGAGGAGAGAATCAGAGAGAAGCAACGACCAGAATGATTTTCTCGATCACAGGGCTCGTAAACGTCTTTATCAAACAAACACAATGTTTTATTTCTCACCGACACGCGATTGATTGGACTATTATTTTTATATCACACATAGCCCGCAAGATCGGAAGATATAAGCGCGAACTGTGTGCACACACACACACGTTCGGCGTGCGCCGCCCTTCAGATGTCAACGAGAGAGAGAATAGCAGAACAAGAACGGAATATATTTAGATTCATCGGCCTGCCGGGCTTTGCGAGCCCTGTCCCATACGTGTCTGAGTCCAGCGTGCTAAAGGTATGCTCTTTTAGACACGTACACATAAGCAAAACGATACATAACAATGCAACACTTTTACATATAAAAACACGTATAACTCACATAAGTGTTTTGCACCATTTCCGTCGGATCCAAATTCAGCATCGACCGGAGATTTGTTTACAAACGATCCCGCAGTGAACTGAAGTGAATATGTCTTCCCCACGTCAGCTGGAACTTCATTAAAAATAAAGCTCAACCCCTCATATTAGGATCAGAAGGAAGCTTATGCAGAGACTGTGTTCTTCCACAACCAGGAATAGCGCATTATCTTAAACTTCCTTTATGTTTATTGTTTTGACTAGCTAGCACGAGCCCTCCATGAGTCGGTGGGCAGGACTACTGGATTAGACGCGCTGTAGAGTCGGTGTTTCGTTTGCACACTGACGTCAGTATAAAGCACAGGACCGTTTGCTGAGCCTGGTGTCTATAAAAGCTTTTCTTTGACTAACAGTTTTCAGTGGCTAAGTTTTCAGCTCTGAAACTTACAGGATATTCTTATATTACCATGACCTTTTATATATTAAAAGCTCAAGGGAAAGTTGATTCCTCAATTCCTCGCCTCTTTAACAAACACGTCCCGCAATTTAGCAACAGTAGAGACAGCATTTTACAATAATCACTGATATTGTGCTGATTCTGGCATTAAGTTAAGGGTTTAGGGGGAACCAATGCTCAAAGAAGGGAAAGAAGTTGCGCAAGACGGAACGCGGCAAGTTTGTAATAGTTTTACCTCATCATCTATTTATAATTCTTGGCAGCCAAAATCGAAAACACAATCAGATTAATATCACAGACCTGAAGTGTAACCAGACTATGCTCTTTTTGGCCATTGTCATCACTCATTAAGCAGTGGCTGTCGTGTCATGTGCGCTCTAGCTCCTCTCTCTCTCTCTCTCTCTCTCTCTCTCTCTCTCTCTCTCTCTCTCTCTCTCTCTCTCTCTCTCTCTCTCTCTAAATCGAACACATGGTTTAATATTATTATTTATAGAAAAGGCTGGCAATACAGAATTCGCAATATAACGTCCATGTAGCAATAATAAATTAGTGTATTTTCTTCATTGCTCCAGTACCGATAGCAGAACCGATAGATACAGAGAGATACGATTATCGATACTGCAGTCTTTCATAATTTAGCACCGGGGCTCATTTAGTACCGGGTTTCGGTACCCATCCCTATTTATCACAGACAGTATCAACATCAGTAGGCTGTAACTTATTGACTGTCAGTATTAACTGTATTTCGGCCACACCACAAAGTGAAACTGTGGCCTCAACGCTTCGCCCTCACCTACTCTGAGTATAAATACATAAATGCATAAATTAATTAATGTGGAAATTAAAAAAAATATAAATAATCAAACAAACAAGCATATAAATAAATAAATAAATAAATAAATATTTGAGTTTTTTTCTATATATATATATATATATATATATATATATATATATATATATATATATATATATATATATATATATATATATCATTTTTTAATTTATTTTAGTTTTCATTACATTTCTTTGTATATTTATTTAAGTATTTATTTATTTTTAATTTTGGCAGACTTGGTATTCCATATGGGAGGAGCATGAATAATTTGCACACATTGACACCTCAACCAAATTGAGTACAGACTCAAAATTCATCGCAAGTCTTAGGGATGTGCTAGTGGAGACTTTAGAGAGTGCTGCACATTCAATACAAGATCTTGTACAAAAATGTATGAGCCTCCTGATGGAAAAAAAGGTTGTGATGTTTTTCCATCAAGAGCTGCATCAGTTTGAGCCTGATGAATCCTACATGGTTGTTTAAGAAATGAAGAGCTACACACTCTTGTCAGCTAGTGGTAAAAGAATTGTTGCCAAACATAAACTCATATATATATTATCTTAATATATGTGTGTGTGTGTGTGTGTGTGTGTGTGTGTGTGTGTGTGTGTGTGTGTGTGTGTGTGTGTGTGTGTGTGTGTGTGTGTGTGTGTGTACTTGTCTACCTATCTAACAGGGGACCTTGGCGTCGTTACACACTCACCAACAGGGGACCTCTGAGCCAAGAGGGGACATTTTTCAAGTCCCCTGTTGGTCATGCATTAAATCATGTGAAAATGAAGTAAAAAACTAAAGAAATGCTATGGTGATTTTTTAAATGTTTGACCAAGTAAGGACCTACAGGTGTGTGTGTTTAAATCATGTTAAAATCAAGAAACAACACTCTGGTGAATTTTTAAAAATTTTGACCAAGAGGGGACCTAAGAGTGTGTGAGTGTTTAAGGCCATGCTCAGCAGCTCCCCTGTAGGCTGGAGCAGGAACTGTAATAGCCCTTAAACACGTCGTTCACACACACACACACTCCTCTATTGTTTGAATGGCCTGCTGTCCTCTGACTCTAGAGCTGCTGTTTAACAGGCTGCTTACTAAAGGAACAAACATTATATAGATTATATCTCTTTACTAAATACCCTGACTAGTTTCAAACTTTGCATTACTTTAAAATTAAATACTACAGGATCCAAGAAAAAACGATTAAAAAATCTAAACAACCAGGATGTAATTAGAAATACATCTGCCATCAAAATGTGTGTGTCTTCAGTTTCTACAAATAAATATAGTAAATACCATCCATCATGGCCGTGGAGAGACCGTAAAACTTTATTGAATTATTAAGGGATCTCATTCAATGCTTTTGTAAACATTTTTTGTTTCTGTATATATATATATATATATATATATATATATATATATATATATATATATATATATATATATATATATATATATATATATATATATATATAACATTTTAATGACAGTAGCCTATAATTATTGAAAAATAATGCATTATTTTATTTATATAAAAAAAAGGTACGGTAAATGGGACAAACTTTGCATCTAAAGTTCTTTTAAACAAGTGTTAACATAGACATTATTAAAAACATTTTATTTTAGCCAAGTATTTGTAAAAATAATGTGTGACTTTTGGCCCATATAAAAGGCCCATCTTACCACCTTATACATTTATGAGCTTTTTAAACTAACCACTTTTGATTTATTTATGTTTAACAAAATGATGCAGGTCCCCTGTTAGATAGTAAATCACGACGCCTGTGTGTTTGCTGTGACATTTCTTATCATCATAAACACACTGCAAAGATTTAGAGTTTTTACAGCAATAACTGAGTTTAAAGGGTTAAATCAAGCAGAGATAGCTCTCTAATGTATTAATTGCAGGTCATTATTGAATAGTGATTATGTTACACACACACTGACTCAGGTCCCCTGTTAGATAGTAAATCACGACGCCTGTGTGTTTGCTGTGACATTTCTTATCATCATAAACACACTGCAAAGATTTAGAGTTTTTACAGCAATAACTGAGTTTAAAGGGTTAAATCAAGCAGAAAAAGCTCTCTAATGTATTAATTGCAGGTCATTATTGAATAGTGATTATGTTACACACACACTGACTCAGGTCCCCTGTTAGATAGTAAATCACGACGCCTGTGTGTTTGCTGTGACATTTCTTATCATCACAAACACACTGCAAAGATTTAGAGGTTTTACAGCAATACCTGAGTTTAAAGGGTTAAATCAAGCAGAAATAGCTCTCTAATGTATTAATTGCAGGTAATTATTGAATATTGATTACGTTACACACACACTGACTCAGGTCCCCTGTTAGATAGTAAATCACGACGCCTGTGTGTTTGCTGTGACATTTCTTATCATCATAAACACACTGCAAAGATTTAGAGTTTTTACAGCAATACCTGAGTTTAAAGGGTTAAATCAAGCAGAAATAGCTCTCTAATGTATTAATTGCAGGTCATTATTGAATAGTGATTATGTTACACACACACACTGACTCAGGTCCCCTGTTAGATAGTAAATCACGACGCCTGTGTGTTTGCTGTGACATTTCTTATCATCACAAACACACTGCAAAGATTTAGAGTTTTTACAGCAATACCTGAGTTTAAAGGGTTAAATCAAGCAGAAATAGCTCTCTAATGTATTAATTGCAGGTCATTATTGAAAAGTGATTACGTTACACACACACTCACTCAGGTCCCCTGTTAGATAGTAAATCACGACGCCTGTGTGTTTGCTGTGACATTTCTTATCATCACAAACACAATGCAAAGATTTAGAGGTTTTACAGCAATACCTGAGTTTAAAGGGTTAAATCAAGCAGAAAAAGCTCTCTAATGTATTAATTGCAGGTCATTATTGAATAGTGATTATGTTACACACACACTGACTCAGGTCCCCTGTTAGATAGTAAATCACGACGCCTGTGTGTTTGCTGTGACATTTCTTATCATCACAAACACACTGCAAAGATTTAGAGTTTTTACAGCAATACCTGAGTTTAAAGGGTTAAATCAAGCAGAAATAGCTCTCTAATGTATTAATTGCAGGTCATTATTGAATAGTGATTACGTTACACACACACTGACTCAGGTCCCCTGTTAGATAGTAAATCACGACGCTTGTGTGTTTGCTGTGACATTTCTTGTTGTCATAAACACACTGCAAAGATTTAGAGGTTTTACAGCAATACCTGAGTTTAAAGGGTTAAATCAAGCAGAAATAGCTCTCTAATGCATTAATTGCAGGTCATTATTGAATAGTGATTACATTACACACACACACTGACTCAGGTCCCCTGTTAGATAGTAAATCACGACGCCTGTGTGTTTGCTGTGACATTTCTTATCATCATAAACACACTACAAAGATTTAGAGTTTTTACAGCAATACCTGAGTTTAAAGGGTAAATCAAGCAGAAATAGCTCTGTAATGTATTAATTGCAGGTCATTATTGAATAGTGATTACGTTACACACACACACTCACTCAGGTCCCCTGTTAGATAGTAAATCACGACGCCTGTGTGTTTGCTGTGACATTTCTTATCATCACAAACAAACTGTAAAGATTTAGAGTTTTTACAGCAATACCTGAGTTTAAAGGGTTAAATCAAGCAGAAATAGCTCTCTAATGTATTAATTGCAGGTCATTATTGAATAGTGATTACGTTACACACACACTGACTCAGGTCCCCTGTTAGATAGTAAATCACGACGCCTGTGTGTTTCTCTCCTCAACCCCCACAACCCCCCACTCACAATTTACATTTCAATAAAGGAGACTTGAAAAACCAGTTTGTGAACCACAGGCCAATAGAGCTCAAACTACCAATGTGGCAGAACCCTTCTCAAATAAACTAGAGAAGATGCTGGGATTTGCCCTGCCAAATTAAACTAAATTACAGTTTTTACAATCGCTAGGCCACATTTCTCAATACTTTGGTCATTTTCAAAACTTGTTCTCCAAACCAACTTTCTGCTTCACAGCAGTTATTTCACATTCAAAATCCACAAAAACTAACAAAACACTTAATTCATGTCTCAAATCAAGTGCCAATGATCCACAGTTTAGCTTGCACAGACTGAAGTTGTGATCACTCTGTGAAGAGTTTTGAAAAAGTGACCAACATTTGTTTGACAAATTTGAGAGTGCCAGAGACTTTGACTAAGGAGAATATTCTGAGCACACTGTGTGATGTTATTGAGATCTTTTATGAAACTTTTTAGAGGTGAGAAAAGTGAGAGTTCCAGAGTATCTAGCTGAAGAAAAAAGTCTGAGCACAGCATGCGATACTGTTGAGATCCCTTCTGAAACTTTAGAGGAGACACATATGAGCAATACAGTCTCTCTAGCCAAGGAGACAAATCAGAGCATAGTATGTGATGTTGTTGAGATCTCAGGTTTGATTTTCCTTTCCTCTAGGTTGGCCTTTGGTTCACAAACTGGGTTTTTAGGGCCCTATAAAATCCGTTTTATTTTTTCCCAAATTCCGTTTTTTCCGTTTCAATTTTTGCAGATTCCTTTTTTTCCGTTAAAATGTTTGGTAATTCAGTTTTTTTACCCTTTACTGTAATTTTGGTGAAAAAAGAGTTTGCTTTTAATGTTAATATAATACAACATAAAACAAAAAATAGGAATGACCTTAAATTTATCGAGGTAACAAACATCACATTTACTTTTTAGGACAAATATGATATTTGACATAACACTGCACTTCAAATACTTCAAATATTAATGGTTATTAGCTTTAAACTTTCCGGTAAAATAAATTATAATAGTTTATATAAGTTAAAATGAAAGTGCTCCATTAGCTTTTTCTTTCAAGTAATTTTTTTTTAAAAAGAACTAAAAAAAAAAAATCATAAGAATCATATTTTACAGTACTCTTAAGTACTATTAAGTAAAACATTTAAATTTGAAAATTAACATAAAAAAAAAACATTGCACCATGAAATCATGTAGTGAATTGTTCTGTGTGTTTAACAATCACCATTATGATATCCAGAGCTGTGAAAAATAAAAATACACGAAAACACAACACTGCCTGAAGTTTTTTTTCCCCAACTTCAAAGGCCCCTTTAAATGATTAAAACTAGATGCTTAATTTTAACTTTAAGGTTACTTATCATGTAAACTACCCATATAGAGCATGTTAAATGCATGTTTGGAACAGACTAACAGAGGGGAAAACGGTCGCATTTGCAGCAGATATGCATTGCTGCCTAAATGTGCACATTATAAATCAAAGCACGAGATGACAGGGGTCGAGCAGAACACCGGAAAATCTGACAGAATGGACAATATTTGTCTGTCTGTGCAATACACGAGCGCGGCTCCCACTCTCCATACGGAAAGCTTCTGCGCCGCCTGCGCGTGCAGTGTGAAACCGCCGTTAGCGTCGAGTTTCTTAACTTTTTCGCTGCCGAAAGCAGAGCCGTGGAGACCAACTTCGCCATACTTTCATTGTTTTGAAGGGCGAGCTGAAATGACGGGAGGGGTTGTGTCGCGAAGATTTGCTTCCCCCGGTCTGCACTTTCCTCAGACATACGTTCTCCACCCACACGGCACAGAATTTCATTACAAATATGTAAAATTCCGGGGAAATCTGCGTTAACACCAGATTCCGCGTTTATATGCAGATTCCGCGTTAATATGCCAATTCCGCGATTCCGTGATCGCGGAAATTATAGGGCCCTAGGTTTTCAAGTCTTCCCTTATTTATTATTATTAAAATGTAAATTGTGTGGGGGGTTGTGTGATCTACTGTGTTTGTGGGCCCAGTTTACAGCAGTTAGTTCACCTACAAATGAAAATTAGCCCATGATTTACTCACCCTCAAGTCATCCCAAGTGTATATGACATTCTTTTTTCAAATGAATAAAATCTGAGTTATTTAAATTTATATTAAAAAAGTCCTGGCTCTTCCCAGCTTTAAAATGCCAGTGCCTTGTCGGTCCATAAAAGTGCATCTAACCATCATATAACTGATCCACACAGTAACTGATCCATAGACTAAAATACTAGCTTTCGGTTTTCAGTGCCACACGAATCACATTGCGCTTAAAGGACAACTCCGGTGAAAAATGACCCTAGGGGTAATTAACAGATGGTTATCGAGTAGATCGTTCTCTGGGATGCGGTTTCATGAAAATCGAATTTAAAGAGTTTTATCTCTAAACACAGATTAGCTTATAATGTTTGTCTATGGGGCATGGAATAAGTGAAATTAAATCGCTAGTTAATACCACTAACAAGGCTCAAAATAACCTCACACTAACAAGGCAGCATAATGAGGATCCCTACATGCAAACCGCAGCATTGAGAACTTGTTAGAGTACAAACGGTTTAATAAGAAGATACTTTCTAAAGACAGTACATTACACGTTTACAGACTGCAGCCATCTTGGAAAACAGTCTCGACTAGTCGAGCCACGAACGTTGTGCTAAGTGAGCTGATCGATAGGAATTAAGTTTGTGAAATCTAATTACATGGACTTTTTTTTCTTTTTTTTTCTCTACTGCGTTCAGTGCTTTCTTCCGGAAACAATGGCCCATATGAGATTCCAAGTCACAGTTCATCACTTAGCAGAGCGCTCGTCACTCAAATCTGTTTTTAGAGATAAAACTCTTTACACTTGATTTCCATGAAAACGCATCCCACAGAAAGAACTACTCGGTAACCATCTGTTAATTACCCCTATAGGGTCATTTCTCACCGGAGTTGTACTTTAAAGAGTAACCCTTCTTCACCCATGAATGCACTGACAAACGCAGAAGAGAGAAGATAGAGCTAAACAAAACTTAGCGTCAGGGGTTACTCTTTTCATAATAACACTAAAACACAATTTCTTTCAATAAAAATAGTTTGTTTAGTCTATAAAGTTTAAAATATGGACATTGTTCTTACACAAACGTGCCACTTTGCTTCAGAAGGCTCTTCATTACTCACGTGCTATATGGGTGAACACCTAAAGCACACGCCCCAAAAGCTGTATCTCTGACAGTCCACGAATGCTAAACTAAAATGCTAAAATTAATACAAAATTATTTTTTTAAAAATAGGAAGTATCCCAGTAAACATAGTTGCTTATGTCATAGTAGGTTCAGTTAAGTGAACATACACTTTGAGAAAAAGTAACTTTAAAATTATTAACTTATAAAAATATATATATATATATATATATACAGTCTTGTTCAAAATAATAGCAGTACAATGTGACTAACCAGAATAATCAAGGTTTTTAGTATATTTTTTATTGCTACGTGGCAAACAAGTTACCAGTAGGTTCAGTAGATTGTCAGAAAACAAATGAGACCCAGCATTCATGATATGCACGCTCTTAAGGCTGTGCAATTGGGCAATTAGTTGAAAGGGGTGTGTTCAAAAAAATAGCAGTGTCTACCTTTGACTGTTCAAACTCAAAACTATTTTGTACAAACATTTTTTTTTTCTGGGATTTAGCAATCCTGTGAATCACTAAACTAATATTTAGTTGTATGACCGCAGTTTTTTAAAACTGCTTGACATCTGTGTGGCATGGAGTCAACCAACTTGTGGCACCTCTCAGCTGTTATTCCACTCCATGATTCTTTAACAACATTCCACAATTCATTCACATTTCTTGGTTTTGCTTCAGAAACAGCATTTTTGATATCACCCCAGAAGTTCTCAATTGGATTAAGTTCTGGAGATTGGGCTGGCCACTCCATAACATTAATTTTGTTGGTTTGGAACCAAGACTTTGTCCGTTTACTATAGTGTGTTTTGGGTCATTGTCTTGTTGAAACAACCGTTTCAAGGGCATGTCCTCTTCAGCATAGGGCAACATGACCTCTTCAAGTATTTTAACATATGCAAACTGATCCATGATCCCTGGTATGCGATAAATAGGCCCAACACCATAGTAGGAGAAACATGCCCATATCATGATGCTTGCACCTCCATGCTTCACTGTCTTCACTGTGTACTGTGGCTTGAATTCAGAGTTTGGGGGTCGTCTCACAAACTGCCTGTGGCCCTTGGACCCAAAAAGAACAATTTTACTCTCATCAGTCCACAAAATGTTCCTCCATTTCTCTTTAGGCCAGTTGATGTGTTCTTTGGCAAATTGTTACCTCTTCTGCACATGCCTTTTTTTTAACAGAGGGACTTTGCGGGGGATTCTTGAAAATAGATTAGCTTCACACAGACGTCTTCTAACTGTCACAGTACTTACAGGTAACTCCAGACTGTCTTTGATCATCCTGGAGGTGATCATTGGCTGAGCCTTTGCCATTCTGGTTATTCTTCTATCCATTTTGATGGTTGTCTTCCGTTTTCTTCCACGTCTCTCTGGTTTTGCTCTCCATTTTAAGGCATTGGAGATCATTTTAGCTGAACAGCCTATCATTTTTTGCACCTCTTTATAGGTTTTCCCCTCTCTAATCAACTTTTTAATCAAAGTACGCTGTTCTTCTGAACAATGTCTTGAACGACCCATTTTCCTCAGCTTTCAAATGCATGTTCAACAAGTGTTGGCTTCATCCTTAAATAGGGGCCACCTGATTCACACCTGTTTCTTCACAAAATTGATGACCTCAGTGATTGAATGCCACACTGCTATTTTTTTGAACACACCCCTTTCAACTAATTCAACTAATTGCCCAATTGCACAGCCTTAAGAGCGTGCATATCATGAATGCTGGGTCTCATTTGTTTTCTGACAATCTACTGAACCTACTGGTAACTTGTTTGCCACGTAGCAATAAAAAAATATACGAAAAACCTTGATTATTCTGGTTAGTCACATTGTACTGCTATTATTTTGAACAAGACTGTATATATATATATATATATATATATATATATATATATATATATATATATATATATATATATATATATATATATATTTATTTTTTATTTTTTTTATTTTTTTATTTTATTATTATTATTTTTTTACAGTGAGGACAATACAGTGTTATATTACAACTACTGACAGACCGTCCTGAAAAGCACTGTTTATTTCATTTGTATCATATCTTTTGTATTTATTTGTGCTTTCACTTGTAATGTGTTTGGGCTAGTGGTTTAGATGTGCTCTTGAAATTGGAATAGAGAATAGTGTGTGTTGAGTTTGCTGCTCAACCCCCCACCAGTAATTTACATTTCAATGCATGAAGACTCTCACAGGTGAGACACAGAACCTCACTACTGTTACCTAATGTTACCAAATACACTGCCAAATTAAAATAAATTACATGATGAAATGAAATTACAATCGCTAGGAAATATGTCCCAATATTTAGGAGAACTGAGTGAGGAGTTTATAAATTTGCTAACCAACTTTCAGCTTCACAGCAGTTAATTTTACATTTACAAATCAACTCATTCTTACAGAGCACTGGCAGCACAGGTTTACATCAACACAAACATCAGGAACATTATACAATTAAAATGTCTTTACAAAACTAGAATGACACTCTCTGCTGCTTATAATTCACTGCATGCTTACATTACAGTACAACATTATTCCTAAGTTTCCTCTTTTGAATGGATGGTAATGGACTAACACTTGTGTTGGTGTTCAGTTTCATAAAAGTTGCTTTGATAGTGTTTGATTTTTTTTAGCAGGATAAATTGCATTACAATATTACTGTATACATGTTGTAAATTGCTGTCTCATTCAGTTTTGTATTATGTTATTGTTTTGTCCATAAGTTTAACACTTTTGAAAACAGCATGTAAGGATGTGCGAATTGGCCTGTAGAACAAAGATTTGATTGTGTTTGTGTCAAAGTGAGAAAAGATTTCAGGTAAATTGAAAGATGTTGCCATTGAATGCATTTTTTGCTAAAGCAATGTTGATCCACAGTTAAGCTGTGATATAAAATGTTCTTTTACAAAACATTTCTCAATAATAAACACACTTTTTCAACTTTTTCAACTCTTCACACAGTGATCACAACTTCAGTCTGTGCAAGCTAAACTGTGGATCATTGGCACTTGATTTGAGACATGAATTAAGTGTTTTGTTGGTTTTTGTGGATTTTGAATGTGAAATAACTGATGTGAAGCAGAAAGTTGGTTTGGAGAACTGTGTGAAGGATTTTGAAAATGACCAAAGTATTGAGAAATGTGGCCTAGCGATTGTAAAAAAATGTAATTTAGTTTAATTTGGCAGGGCAAATCCCAGCATCTTCTCTAGTTTATTTGAGAATGGTTCTGCCACATTGGTAGTTTGAGCTCTATTGGCCTGTGGTTCACAAACTGGTTTTTCAAGTCTCCTTTATTGAAATGTAAATTGTGAGTGGGGGGTTGTGGGGGTTGAGGAGAGAAACACACAGGCGTCGTGATTTACTATCTAACAGGGGACCTGAGTGAGTGTGTGTGTAACGTAATCACTATTCAATAATGACCTGCAATTAATACATTAGAGAGCTATTTCTGCTTGATTTAACCCTTTAAACTCAGTTATTGCTGTAAAAACTCTAAATCTTTACAGTGTGTTTGTGATGATAAGAAATGTCAAAGCAAACACACAGGCGTCGTGATTTACTATCTAACAGGGGACCTGAGTCAGTGTGTGTGTAACATATTCACTATTCAATAATGACCTGCAATTAATACATTAGAGAGCTATTTCTGCTTGATTTAACCCTTTAAACTCAGGTATTGCTGTAAAAACTCTAAATCTTTGCAGTGTGTTTATGATGATAAGAAATGTCACAGCAAACACACAGGCGTCGTGATTTACTATCTAACAGGGGACCTGAGTCAGTGTGTGTGTAACGTAGTCACTATTCAATAACTACCTGCAATTAATACATTAGAGAGCTATTTCTGCTTGATTTAACCCTTTAAACTCAGGTATTGCTGTAAAAACTCTAAATCTTTGCAGTGTGTTTGTGATGATAAGCAATGACACAGCAAACACACAGGCGTCGTGATTTACTATCTAACAGGGGACCTGAGTCAATGTGTGTGTAACGTAATCACTATTCAATAATGACCTGCAATTAATACATTAGAGAGCTATTTCTGCTTGATTTAACCCTTTAAACTCAGGTATTGCTGTAAAAACTCTAAATCTTTGCAGTGTGTTTGTGATGATAAGAAATGTCACAGCAAACACACAGGCGTCGTGATTTACTATCTAACAGGGGACCTGAGTCAGTGTGTGTGTGTAACATAATCACTATTCAATAATGACCTGCAATTAATACATTAGAGAGCTTTTTCTGCTTGATTTAACCCTTTAAACTCAGGTATTGCTGTAAAAACTCTAAATCTTTGCAGTGTGTTTGTGATTATAAGAAATGTCACAGCAAACACACAGGCGTCGTGATTTACTATCTAACAGGGGACCTGAGTGAGTGTGTGTGTAACAATCACTATTCAATAATGACCTGCCATGAATACATTAGAGAGCTATCTCTGCTTGATTTAACTCTTTAAACTCAGGTATTGCTGTAAAAACTCTAAATCTTTGCAGTGTGTTTATGATGATAAGAAATGTCACAGCAAACACACAGGCGTCGTGATTTACTATCTAACAGGGGACCTGAGTCAGTGTGTGTGTAACGTAATCACTATTCAATAATGACCTGCATTTAATACATTACAGAGCTATTTCTGCTTGATTTAACCCTTTAAACTCAGTTATTGCTGTAAAAACTCTAAATCTTTACAGTGTGTTTGTGATTATAAGAAATGTCACAGCAAACACACAGGCGTCGTGATTTACTATCTAACAGGGGACCTGAGTCAGTGTGTGTGTAACGTAATCACTATTCAATAATGACCTGCCATGAATACATTAGAGAGCTATCTCTGCTTGATTTAACTCTTTAAACTCAGGTATTGCTGTAAAAACTCTAAATCTTTGCAGTGTGTTTATGATGATAAGAAATGTCACAGCAAACACACAGGCGTCGTGATTTACTATCTAACAGGGGACCTGAGTCAGTGTGTGTGTAACGTAATCACTATTCAATAATGACCTGCATTTAATACATTACAGAGCTATTTCTGCTTGATTTAACCCTTTAAACTCAGGTATTGCTGTAAAAACTCTAAATCTTAGCAGTGTGTTTGTGATAATAAGAAATGTCACAGCAAACACACAGGCGTCGTGATTTACTATCTAACAGGGGACCTGAGTCAGTGTGTGTGTAACATATTCACTATTCAATAATTACCTGCAATTAATACATTAGAGAGCTATTTCTGCTTGATTTAACCCTTTAAACTCAGTTATTGCTGTAAAAACTCTAAATCTTTACAGTGTGTTTGTGATGATAAGAAATGTCACAGCAAACACACAGGTGTCGTGATTTACTATCTAACAGGGGACCTGAGTCAGTGTGTGTGTGTAACATAATCACTATTCAATAATGACCTGTAATATTCAATAATGTAAATACATTGGTGTACCTGACAATAATCTTAAATGAGAGATGTGGACTGATCATATACTGTAATTATGAAGACACAACAGAGAATGAATTTCTTAAAGAAATGACTTTTCTGTAATGTATTAGGTATTATGTCTAAGGTATATTGTGTTTGTGTGTGTGTGTGTGTGTGTGCCTATTGTTATACCAGATGCCTGTGTAAACAAGTTAACTTATTTTAATGTGTTGACTAACATACTAAAGCACAAGAAGACTTGTGGACTAACTAAGTGTAGTGTGTTACTTGATGTTACATCTTGTAACTTTATTGCGACTGTGTAATAAATATATTTAAAAATAAATTAAAGTATTAAAGTATATTTTAGGTTACAAATAAATACTTCTCAGTACATTCAAAAGAATACAGTTATTATAAAAAGACATATTATTACTTGACACATTATATAGTCTGTACGAAGCTTAACTGCATTTATGTTATTTATTTGTAAAGACATGTAATGGTGGAGATGGCATATATATATATGCCAAATGCATATATATATATATATATATATATATATATATATATATATATATACATAAAATGAAGACAGACTTGACTGCCAGCTCACTTCACATTCACACACAGCTCCACTGCAGACTAATGGAGGTCCCCTGTTGGATAGGTAGACAAACACACAGGCGTCGTGATTTACTATCTAACAGGGGACCTGAGTCAATGTGTGTGTAACGTAATCACTATTCAATAATGACCTGCAATTAATACATTAGAGAGCTATTTCTGCTTGATTTAACCCTTTAAACTCAGGTATTGCTGTAAAAACTCTAAATCTTTGCAGTGTGTTTGTGATGATAAGAAATGTCACAGCAAACACACAGGCGTCGTGATTTACTATCTAACAGGGGACCTGAGTCAGTGTGTGTGTGTAACATAATCACTATTCAATAATGACCTGCAATTAATACATTAGAGAGCTATTTCTGCTTGATTTAACCCTTTAAACTCAGGTATTGCTGTAAAAACTCTAAATCTTTGCAGTGTGTTTGTGATTATAAGAAATGTCACAGCAAACACACAGGCGTCGTGATTTACTATCTAACAGGGGACCTGAGTGAGTGTGTGTGTAACAATCACTATTCAATAATGACCTGCCATGAATACATTAGAGAGCTATCTCTGCTTGATTTAACTCTTTAAACTCAGGTATTGCTGTAAAAACTCTAAATCTTTGCAGTGTGTTTATGATGATAAGAAATGTCACAGCAAACACACAGGCGTCGTGATTTACTATCTAACAGGGGACCTGAGTCAGTGTGTGTGTAACGTAATCACTATTCAATAATGACCTGCATTTAATACATTACATTACATTAACGTAATCACTATTCAATAATGACCTGCAATTAATACATTAGAGAGCTATTTCTGCTTGATTTAACCCTTTAAACTCAGTTATTGCTGTAAAAACTCTAAATCTTTGCAGTGTGTTTGTGATGATAAGAAATGTCACAGCAAACACACAGGCGTCGTGATTTACTATCTAACAGGGGACCTGAGTCAGTGTGTGTGTGTAACATAATCACTATTCAATAATGACCTGCAATTAATACATTAGAGAGCTATTTCTGCTTGATTTAACCCTTTAAACTCAGGTATTGCTGTAAAAACTCTAAATCTTAGCAGTGTGTTTGTGATAATAAGAAATGTCACAGCAAACACACAGGCGTCGTGATTTACTATCTAACAGGGGACCTGAGTCAGTGTGTGTGTAACATATTCACTATTCAATAATTACCTGCAATTAATACATTAGAGAGCTATTTCTGCTTGATTTAACCCTTTAAACTCAGTTATTGCTGTAAAAACTCTAAATCTTTACAGTGTGTTTGTGATGATAAGAAATGTCACAGCAAACACACAGGTGTCGTGATTTACTATCTAACAGGGGACCTGAGTCAGTGTGTGTGTGTAACATAATCACTATTCAATAATGACCTGTAATATTCAATAATGTAAATACATTGGTGTACCTGACAATAATCTTAAATGAGAGATGTGGACTGATCATATACTGTAATTATGAAGACACAACAGAGAATGAATTTCTTAAAGAAATGACTTTTCTGTAATGTATTAGGTATTATGTCTAAGGTATATTGTGTTTGTGTGTGTGTGTGTGTGTGTGCCTATTGTTATACCAGATGCCTGTGTAAACAAGTTAACTTATTTTAATGTGTTGACTAACATACTAAAGCACAAGAAGACTTGTGGACTAACTAAGTGTAGTGTGTTACTTGATGTTACATCTTGTAACTTTATTGCGACTGTGTAATAAATATATTTAAAAATAAATTAAAGTATTAAAGTATATTTTAGGTTACAAATAAATACTTCTCAGTACATTCAAAAGAATACAGTTATTATAAAAAGACATATTATTACTTGACACATTATATAGTCTGTACGAAGCTTAACTGCATTTATGTTATTTATTTGTAAAGACATGTAATGGTGGAGATGGCATATATATATATGCCAAATGCATATATATATATATATATATATATATATATATATATATATATATATATATATATATATATATATATATATATATATATATATATATATATATATATATATATATATATATATATATATATATATATATACATAAAATGAAGACAGACTTGACTGCCAGCTCACTTCACATTCACACACAGCTCCACTGCAGACTAATGGAGGTCCCCTGTTGGATAGGTAGACATCGGTCACACACAAACACACACAGCTCCATTAGAGTCTATGGAGGTCCCCTGTTGGATAGGTAGACATCGTTCAGGTCCCCTCTTGGCATATTTTTAAAAAAATAAAAAAATGCTTATTTGAAGTTATATTATGAATAAGGACCTTAAAAGAAAATTTTGTATGTGATTTTTGTTTCTTCAAAATGACTAGAAACACAGGTCCCCTCTTGGATAGTGTAGAGTGATAGTCCCCTCTTGGTAATATAGACGTGTATGTGTGTGTGTGTGTGTGTGTGTGTGTGTGTGTGTGTGTGTGTGTGTGTGTGATGTTTAATGGGTTTTTTGATGGGTCTTTGCATTTAAATATACATTAGGAAGGTAAATTATGGATGTGACTCCATATGTAATGGATCAGGGCAAACTGTATCCCCATAATTGTTTCATGTCTATTGCTTTATTGAACAGTTTCATGTCTAATGTAGTTCCCCTATGGCTTCTGAGTAATGTGAAGTCTTATTTTAGATAGATTGTTTATATTTATATATTTAAAAAAGTGACATTGTTGGATAGCAAGGACAGTTCATGAATCTCACCATGGAGGAGGTTCACGGGCTGCCTGCTAATTGCTTGGCAACAGAGCAGCTGTTGAACGCGTTAAACAAAAGGTGAAGCTCTGAGCTTTGTCCTCCAGACACGGAGAAAATGACACAGACAGGCCTTGGGGAGTTTCTTGTGTACCATGCTTGTGTACAAATAAGCTGCAATTAGTAGAATTTATGAGCGAGCACGCAAACCTGCTGAGGATCCGTTTCTGAGTCAAGTACGCCTGTGGAGTGATGTGTAGAGCACATTTGGTCGAGGTCATCTGACAAATAAACCGAAAACATGTATCAATCAGCCTGAAGAATAATTTAGCTTAAGGCCACAGAAGCATTTATGCCGTGATATTGGGTGTTAAACATAAAACATGAGTAGAGCAAATTTGATTGTAATTTGTTCATTTTACAACGCAGCATTTTATGTAAGAATAGTTTCATGAACTACTTACAGAGAAATTCGTTCTGCTTGGATTTTTATTGTGAATCCTCAATTGAATTTTGTGATAAAAGTGTGACAGTTAAAATACAAATTATTTTACAAACGATTTACACAGACATTCTTTCTGCTTTACTTTCAAGAATGGCATTTATGTGTTGTTATGAGCACCATGGCTTTGCAATTACTGCTAATACTATGTTGTGCTCATGTGGGCAAACCACCGTCGAATCCGGCTTACTTATTCCCCCCTCCATTGACTGAATTTTCTAGCTATCAATGTTTTCACTGTTATACGGTAGGGGGCGCTATTACACATCTTCTATTACAGAATCTCTGGAGAAAAAAACAGGTGGAGAAGAAGCAGAAACAAGTGATAGAAGACTGCTCACACAAATGTAAAATAGCGCAATCAACAAACAGTAAACAGCATAGAAATCAAAACTGCCTTATGTTACCAAATGAAATGTCGAACCCTTGAAGAGGAAACGACTGTGGTACATTGGTGGTGTTGATGCACTCGATCTACTCCATCTATGTTTTGATAATCGTTCATAGTTTGACAAGAAAATGATTTTCCCAACTTTTTGTTTAAAATATTGCCTTCCTTTATGAAACTTACTCACATTCAAGTGTTGATAAAAAAGAATGCATGATGCTATAATAAATTTTTTTTAAATTATAGTACAGTTAAAGTTATATTTCAAGTATAAACATTTTTTGAACATTTGAACATAGTAGTAAACCAAAAGTGCAAAAATATTATATAAATAGTAAATAAAAAAGTATAATTTTATGTTCACTTTATGAAAATTTACAAGTATACTTGCAGTATGAATCTACTAAACTAGTAGTTTACTGAGACCATACTTCAAATTATACTTTCATAAACTTACTATTTGTAATAAAATAGTAAACTACTAGTATACTTATAAGTTCAATTGTAGAATACAGTACAAATGAGAAATGTAGTTGTGCATTTAAATTTACTACTGTTACACTAATAGTGCACTTAAACATATACTTGTATGTACTAAATGTGGGCCAATTTAAAGGACAACTCCGGTGAGAAATGAACCTAGATGTAATTAAAAGATGGTTGCAAGGTAGATCGTTCTCTGGGATGCGTTTTCATGAATATAGAATGTAAAGAGTTTTATCTCTAAAAACAGGTTAGCTTATAACACTAGTCTATGGGGCACAGGGTAGTGAAAGTAAATCGCTAGTTAATACCACTAACAAGGCTCAAAATAGCCTCACACTAACACAGTAGCATAATGAGGGTCCCTACATGCAAACCGAAACATTGAGAACTTAGTAAGTGTACAAACAGTTTAATAAGAAGATACTTTATAAAGTCCGTTCACGGACAGGTGCCATCTTGGAAAACAGTCTCGACTCGTCGAGCGACGAGATCTCTGCTGAAGATGAACTGTGACTTGGAATCTCATATGGTCCGTTGTTTCCGGAAGAAAACACTGAACGCGACAGAGAAAATAAATAAATAAAAATAAAAATGTCCATGTTATTACATTACACAAACTTAATTCCTATCGACCAGCTCACTTAGAACAGCGCTCGTGGATCGATTCGTTGAGACTCTTTTCCAAGATGGCGCCTGTCCTTGAACGTGAAATGCACTATGTTTATAAAGTGTCTTCTTATTAAACTGTTTGTACTCTTACAAAGTTCTCAATGCTTCGGTTTGCATGTAGGGACCCTCATTATGCTGCCGTGTGAGTGTGAGGCTATTTTGAGCCTTGTTAGTGGTATTAACTAGCGGTTAAATTTCACTACCCTGTGCCCCATAGACAAGCGTTATAAGCGAATCTGTTTTTAGAGATAAAACTCTTTACATTCGTGAAAATGCATCCCAGAGAACGATCTACTCGGTAACCATCTGTTAATTACCCCTAGGTTCATTTCTCACCGGAGTTGTCCTTTAATCCCAAACAGTATTTAAATACTTACATGTTTACTACTAGGACACATTGACTAGTACACAAAGTATACTTAAAAACATACTTGAACATTACTTAAGTATACTTCATGAAATTAACTTGTAGTATACTTTTTTCGTAAGGGTATATGTGTCCTTTGTAAGCAAAATAAGCTTTTTTTTAAATGGTTAACAATCAAAGCATTTTTTTTACATTGTTGTGTAAAGTTTTATGAAATGTTTACACAACTTTATTCTCACTGTGTTGAGCATGTGGTTGACATAAACCAGCTACTGTAAGACATGTTCTTGGGTCAACATATTTTGTTAATCCTGGAATAACATTCATGTCCAAAAATGTAGTCCTAGTCCTACCCTTAAACCTACCCCTACCCAAGTTATCCCTAAATCAGAAGGATAGTATAGCTAAATAACACTGCTGTAGAAGCACCGATCGCTGGTTGTAAGCCTAAACTTATAAATTGTAAACTTGTCCCTCAAATCTGACTGGTTGATTGAAATGATTTCCCATGGTCAACAAAGATGTTGTTACGACTGTACATAGTTCTCATGTGGGATATACTGGTTCAAATCTGGCTCGCAACAGTTCACAATTACATTCCCCATCTCTCTTTGCACATTTAGCCCAACATGAGCTGAACAAATTTCTGTGTGAATCTTTTGTATTGCTTTTTCAATTATAATGCAAATGAATAAATGCATTCAATTCAAATCAGACTCGCAAATAGTTCAGAAAACCATTCTTATGTCAGTTTGTTTGAATAAAAATGTATTTGAAAATGCACATTCTTATGATAATCATGTGGGATATCGAATCTGACTTGTAAATGCTAATTTTCACTATTTCTCCCCATTATTTTTTTTACTCAGTCTACTTTCTCCCCCAAAAAGTGTCAGTAAGTGCTTCAAAAAAAGTGCTGGTGTAAGTCAGTTGCTTGTTTTGCGTGCACGTTGGGTACCTTGATTCTACCGATCACAGAAGAAGTGACTGACTTCACCACCAAGCTACGACCCTCAAGATGCCAACTCGGGGCATGCAGCTTGGGAACCACAGATAGGCCGACTACTTGTTCCGATTCAAGAGTATGCAATGCCCAGGAGTGCATTTAAGTCTTCAGCTGCATTTGTTGACAGGCTTAGGGCAGCTCTGCTTTAGCAGCTTAATGATAACACCTTATCTCTTTCTTAACACTTATTTTCTAGTGGGCAAGGCAGACCCGGACTCACTTTCTTTGCAGTCTGCAGAGTGGAAGTGAACAAAGTTTAAATGAGCTATGACTATGTAAGGTTAGCCAATGCCTCTGGCAAAATTAAATGTTCGGCTGACCTTTGTCCTTGTAGCTACACTCTGGATGAAAGCCTCATTACGCCACAAACCTATTTAGATGAGGCATGCTATTAGCTTTGATGCCAGACAACAAGGACAGACTCAAAAGACTCTGGGATCCAGATTGATAAAATTATTATTTGTCTGCTGATGGCGAATTTAAATTATTTAAATGCTAAGCTATCCGACGTAAAAAATGTCAAGTAAGGATGCTAATGATTAAGTAGGCAAAACCGATATGTTGCGTATTCACACTAAGAACATACAATTGTACAGTTTATAGAAAAAAAAATATAGCCATGAATTAATCAATCATATTAATTAACATGAAAAAAAGTAAAATATTTACTAACTGCCATGAGAGTGTTAGAAATGATAAACTTGCCACTGTTCTAACATTATTAGTTAAATATCTGGTTTCGTCAGTAGAAGTACTAAGGCACATGGTTATTCATGGAAAGTTACTGATTACCTGATGCTATTGCTAATCGTGCTGCCTTGTCCTTTTCAGGTTTTGACAGCTACTTTACATCACGCACACTGGAGAACAACAGAAGAAACGTCTGGTTTGCTGAGTTCTGGGAAGAGAACTTCAACTGCAAGCTCATGAGTTCCTCAAAGAAAGAAGACACTAGTAGAAAGTGCACAGGTAAACGTTAATAGCATTTTTGGTTCCAAAAAACACATGCAATTCTTTCCGCAAAGTGTAAAATCCTTGCTGGAATTCTGCTTAAGCTAATAACTCTACAGAACTCTCAGGTACATGATAACTGGCTTACACTGCAAAAAATGCTTTTCTTACTTAGTATTTTTGTCTTGTTTCTAGTCAAAATATCTAAACATTCTTACATTAAGAAACATTTACTAGACAATTAAAAATGATTGTCTTGTTTTGGGAAGAAATAACTCAAAATGAAGAGAGATTTTGCTTAAAATAAGCAAAATAATCTGCCATTGGGGCAAGAAAAATAATCTTGTTTTCTGTTTGAATTAAGATTATTTTGATTACCCCATTGGCAGATTATTATTTCCAGCTCGTTCTGTTATGCCTGTTTCACACATGCTCAGTTTGCTGTGTGTATGTGGTGCATATTTTTACTGTACCCATGTTAACTGGTTAGAGCTTACACATTGCACGTGGATGCATTCCTGCAGTGTGTTCCAGGAGCGGTGCATATACAGCAGTACGGCTATCGTTTCTGCACCGAGTCTATTTTTTTTCTGTGCTGGATGTGCTGAATTAAAGTGACAGCACATTGTTTGCATTACAATAAACATGTATGGATTGTTAAATTGAGTAATTTCTTGTCTGGCTATCACCAGACCAAGCTTTATTTAAGATTGAACACTGGACTGGGGAGTCTGCTCTGCATTTTCTACTGCACAAGAGGTGTGATAAACGAGCATTATTCAAATGACTCCGTATGCAATTGGATAGCCCTTTAACCAATCAGACTACAAGAGGTGTGATCAACAGGCAACGACTATGCCATTATTTCTCTATCTGTCATCATGTTAAACTCGCCAATTGCGCACCAGGTGAATCAACCAGTCTGTGATTGGCTCCTGCAAAAGTGTAACGGAAACAGTAGAAATTAATGTACAGGTTTCCAGAATGAGTTGCAGACTGATTAAATTGCCGGCAGATCAGGCTGGGTTTACCCAGTCTAAGTAATGTCACCACAAATGCATATATTGAAAAGTCTTCTGTTTCAAAGTCAACTCATGGCTTAATTGCCTTGGGTAAAGCAAGGAAAACAATACATTTAGATAAATAAGAAGACATAATGGAGAGCACTTATCCTTTCTTGGAGGTGGAGAAACAAATTGCTTTATGACCTGCAGGTTTTCTTGTAAGAAGATTTTTAAATGAAAAAAAAAGGGTGAGAGTTTGCTTTTTGTCCTATTGTAAGATTTATTATTATTATTTTTTATTATTATTATTTTTTTGTGATTTTAGGCTGTAACCAATAAATGTAAATGTAAATGTAAACCAATTTAAATGTATTTGCACTTGCATGAACAATGTAATATAAGCCTATAGCTAAATCTAAAGTACTAGGCTATATAAATATAAAGTAATTAATTGAATAAAACATTGTTTAAATGTAGTGCGTTTAAACCTGATATCTGGTATATCAGTGTACAGTATACAAAGAGAATTGTAATACTGACAAGTCATGTTCAGTAACAACTTTTAGATTTTAAATAAAAATTATGAATAAATGCTATGTTTGTGATATACAACCCTGGATCAGTTGCGCACTGGAAACGCATATGTGAAAGTACAACAGCACAACAGGCTAGAGTAGAAGGAGTTGGCTAAGGTAAACGCCGCAAAACATATGTTATGACCAAACATTAGCGATTGGTTATGGCAGATCCAGAGTGGCTCTGTGCAGATCCAAAAGTTTTAAACTTCAACAGACTACCCACTTTCAAGGAAGTCATCACTCATCAATGGAGAGTGGCCAGACTTTTTGTACAAATGAAATGGCAACAGGCTAAAAGGGAACCACGGTGTATGTAGATTGAAATTCTAAGGAGATAAAAAACATAATGGTACATTATAAAAGTTCTTTATACTCCACTGAAAACATAGTTAAGTATATTACATTTCTGTCAATAGATCCTCATAAATACTACATACTGAACCTTTAAAGGTGAACTATGTAGTATTTTTCCTGTAAAATATCCAAAAAACCCTAGTCCGGTGTTATATATTTTGTTTAGTCGAGTACCTACAATATCCCAAATGTTTCCAACTATTTGTAACTTGTGAGAAAATTGCTATATTAACTAAGAACCGTTTCAGCATAGTGTCTGAGGAAGTCGTCTGTCAATTGCGTCATATCTGCGTTACCCTCGGTTTCGGGTTTTATTTGGCAGGAGCGCTTTACTCTTAGCAGTGTGAACATGTGAACGCACGGAGTAACGTCATAACATGATTTTCAACACACATTTAAATGTATCTAATATGATAAACAGAGCTGCATTACCTCATAATCATAACCGAAAGAGCGGATCAGTGCAGGCACCCGGCGACTGTGTCCCGTCCCGTCATTATAAACATCCCGTTGTTTGCGAGGCGGGTATTTGTTTAACAATCGCTCCAGCAGCTCTGCTCAGCTCCACAACACTTGGTCCTGCTCTGCTTTACACTACAGTAACGTTAATAACCGCATGCATGAACATGATTTCTGCCCGAGTCCTATTTTCCACCGGCTGTGAGGTGAAGACCACATGTCCCAAGATACTGCGCTCACACTTTGCGTAATCAAACTACGCCTTCGTTTTGAATAGGCGCCCTCCAGTGGACGTAAAGTTGCATAGTGCACCTTTAAAACTGTTATTTATTTTTATTAGTTATACTGTTATTATTTTTATGCTTCATTTGTGAGAGTTCAATTAGGTGCTCACACCTGCGAATTAGGTGCTCAGACCTAAGGTTTGAAGAGACTTGAGTGAAATCAATATACGAGATTTGTGGCAAAACCTTTTACAGTGCTTTAGTATTGTTGTCTTTCAATGCGTATGATATTTTATACTCAGAAAGTAAAACTGGCATGACATTCATTAAGATGATAAGTTAAAACATTTTAAAATACACCTGCAGACTATTTTTCAATCATGAAATTTGTCATTGAGGATTTCTTAAAAGTACTGTGCAAAAATCTTGTCTCGTCTTGAGAGCTAAGTGTCTCATCACACCCCTAGACTTTAGCATAATTAACAGCAACAAACCAGCCTGTAATACAGTACTTGATTAAGGTGGTGAGGCTGTTGTTTTTGGAACATGATGACTGGCTGACCACATAAAGACTTGCTTGGACCAGCTAATAATCAGCTTAGACCAGCTAATAATCAGATGCCATGTTCAAAAACAAAGCTACCAGCTTTAGCTGATCCCAGCAGGGAGTTACAAACCTGCCAGTCTATATTATGCCAATTGCTGCAGTGAATGGAAAATATGAAAGTCACTAGGTTTCCTATGCTGTTCTTTTTTTTTTCTTTTTCTTTTTTTTTTTCGTAAACCTGAAGTACCCTGTCAGGCTCATTGACTCTGGCCTATTAGCACTGTGTTTCTGAATTTAAAGCACATTCTTCTCTGTAAAAGAGCTCTCAATTACATAAGCTTCCCTTAGTTCATCATGGCTAGTTCAGGCTGACTGGTTCCCAATTCCCGGTTAGCTACAAGACAGAGTACACGTGCATGAAGACTGTCGACTGACATTTGGGAATATTCATAACAGGTTAGCTAAAGTATGCACAAAAGGTTGTTTTCTTCTCTTACTTTTAATATTTTAGGTGAAGGCAATAATCCAAAATTGAGCAGAATGTTACATTTTAAACAATGATATACATAATTACTAAAGAGTTATTTCTAAGTCATAAAATCATTTTGAAATTGTATATTGCCTGTATTTTATCTTGTAGCCTGTGGTTAAGTCAATATCTGCACAAGGGGTAAACACTCTGGAGTATCTAGAGTAATTAATGTAAGAATCAATACTATTGACTACATGCTGATGAAATGAAAAGCATGACTAAAAGAAATTGTTACCCAGAATTGTTCTGTATTGTATAATCCGTCCATTCAAATTTCAATGAGACATATGATGCTTGTACAAAGAAATGTATTAATATGTGACCACATTAAAAGTGTGACAACACAGTTAATTCACTAATGACTGTCACATAGGGGAAACCACATAAGGGGGGTCCTTGCTGCAGGACTCAGATTTTAGTGTGAGGACCTAATGCAGTACCAAAACTGTTTATTGCACAAAATGGAATGGTTTCATACTCTCGGCAGCTAATAATTCACTGCACAAAACACATTGGAGCACAGTGCAGGTCTAGCAGCTCTTATCAGCTTACCCTAAATGGTCCAGGTCAAAATTGAGTCCTCTAAATAGTAACCATCTGATCTGCTATCTACACCACATTGAGCCAACTTGGATCAGGTATAACTGTGACTGCCGCCTACACATTATATCAAGTTCGTAGTAGCATAGCACCAGCCTCAGACGGACCGCCGGCACGCCCACAGATCGCCCACAGTCTGTTTTTGCAAACTGTCTGATGCACATTGCACACAAAGACTGAAATCTGACTGAAAGTCGTTGACCTTGCTAGTCACTGTTGTGCATTTCGTATCCCATGATTGTCTATTATTGTGGTACTAACTTTTTTTGTGTATTTGTTCCCACTAAATGGCACAAAAAACTAATTCTGATTGGTCACTTTTTATGTTGTATCAATAGACATTTCTTAGCTAAGTGGCCAGTGTTTGGCCAAAGTTGCAGACAAGAAATCTGTTCAACTATGAGAGACAGAATGAGCAACATTTTTTTTTAAATCACATTGCCTGATTTTTAAATAATTTATTTGCAAATTATGGTGGAAAATAAGTATTTGGTCAATAACAAAAGTTAATCTCAATACTTAGTTATATCCCCTTTGTTGGCAATGACAGAGGTCAAACATTTTTTTTAAGTCACCACAAGTAATTTAAACACTGTTGCTGGTAGTTTGGCCCATTCCTCCATGCAGATCTCCTCTAGAGCAGTTATGCTTTAGGGCTGTCGCTGGGCAACACAGATTTTCAACTCCTCCAAAGATTTTCTATGGGGTTGAGATCTGAAGACTGGCTAGGCTACTCCAAGACCTTGAAATGCTTCTTACAAAGCCACTCTTTCGTTGCCTGGGCGGTGTGTGAGGGATCATTGTCATGCTGAAAGACCTAGCCATGTTTCATCTCTAATACCTTTGCTGATGGAAGGAGGTTTTTACTCAAAATCTAATGATACATGGCCCTATTCATTCGTCCTTGTCCCTTTGCAGAAAAAAAGCCAATGCTTCACAGTAGGTATGGTGAAACTCAGCATCTCAGCATTTCTCCTCCAAACACGACAAGTTGAGTTTTTAACAAAAAGTTTTATTTTTGTTTCATCTGACCATATGAGATTCCCCCAGTCCTCTTCTGGATCATCCAAATGCTCTCTAGCAAACTTCAGATGGGCCCAGATAGGTACTGGCTTAAGCAGGGGTTCCTGCTTAAGCCAGCATTTGAGTCCCTGGTGGCGTAGTGTGTTACTGATAGTAGCCTTTGTTACTTTGGTCCCAGCTCTCTGTAGGACATTCACTAGGTCCCAACGTGAGGTTCTGGGATTTTTGCTCAATGTTCTTGTGATAATTTTGACCCCACGGGGTGAGATCTTGATTGGAGCCCCAGATCGAGGGAGATTACTAGTAGTCTTGTATGTCTAATTTTCAAATAATTGCTCCCACAGTAGAAATGGGTATAATATATTTCTTTACACCAAGCTGCTTACCTATTGCAGTCTTCCCAGCCAACAATTTTGTTTCTGGTGTCCTTTGTCAGCTCTTTGGTCTTGGACATGATACTGATAATTGGACTGATAATGAGTTCAAACAGGTGCCATTAATACAGGTAACAAGTGGAGGACAGAGGAGCCTCTTAAAGAAGTCACAGCTCTGTGAGAGCCAGAAATCTTTCTTTTTTGTATGTGACCAAATACTTATTTCCCACCATAATTTGCCAATCAGTTTGTTAAAATTAGAAAATGTGATTTTTTTTTAAAATCTACCTATGATGAAAATTACAGGCCACTCTCATCTTTTTTAAGTGGGAGAACTTGCACAATGGGTGGCTGACTAAATACTTTTTTGCCCCACTGTATGTATATATGCAATGCAAATTGGCTGGTTCTCCCCACCCCGTTTTAAGAATAGGCCGGAGCTTTAAGAGCTCAAACCAGCAACAAAACAGAACAATCTCATGCACTAAAAAAGGTCAGAAAATGTTTAGACTTTTCTGTTCAAACCGGAGTCGGACAATGTTGGACAGACTCAAGAAGTGACAGCTCGTAGAATGGAACAGGACATTTCTGAATGGTTAAGGGATCAATTTATGTAGCTGATGCAGAGTTGATTCGCATATTATGTCATGATAATCTATAAATCACTCATGTGGGAACGGTTGGAAGATGCACAGGGCCAGAGAATATCTGTTGCATTAAGATATAACAGGTATAGTTTAGTTTAATTACAGTTACTTATGTTGTCATCTTATGACATGCTATTGCATTTCTGTTTATACTGTACTGCAATAAATATAAAAAGACAGATTTGAGCAGCTTGAGCAGACTCCTAAATGTGCTTTACTACAACAAATCTTCCTCTTCTCAACATGGCTTTTGTTGCGTGTTCCCGCAGGCAGAGTTTATGTAAATTTTAGAAGAAAGCTCGTTGTAGTCCCAACCAGCCGTTTGTTGTATTCCTTAAAAAGAGATTTCTTTAAAAGAAAATATCCCCCTTTGCTTTGAAATGTGAGCGTCATAACTTTGCAGATGTTGTTTATGCTCAGCAACACTACACACTAAAGTTAAAAAAGTGAACTCATAATCAACAACCTCTTTAACACCAAAATCCTCACACAGTAAAACCAGACTCCATTTTAACTGCTGTAACCCAACTGATTGCGCTGATCTTTACATGGCATATTACTATAGGGAGGCTCATCAAAATGTTTAAAATTTTTCATAAATAGAACACAGTTGTCAGTAATATTCGAGAGCTAAATGTGAAGTAAGACCCACTAGATAAGTTGTCTGATAGCTTATTTAGTGTGATGTGTTGTGTTTTTTCCCCCATGTGTGATTCTGGTAACTTACAGAAATAGAGATATAAGTTTAATATCATCCAAATGTTTTAGATCCACCAGTTCGTGGTCTCGGCAAGACATAGCCATTAAGAAATCTTGTTTATTGAGTGTCTTGTCTGATCCTGGAGTCTCTGACCAACGAGGTGAGATATTCAAGAACTGGAGGTGGCGACAGTTTCTGTCAGTAACAGCTGGCATCGAGACTCTATATCGCCCGGAGAAGCCTTCAGTGTGAGGGCCAATTTACAGACATCAAGGGCCCGAGTATGTGATGAGAGAGGAAGCACATGGTGCCATCCCTAGAACAACAGTGTGTGCTGGAGGGCAAAGGAGAGTCAGGTCTGATGGATGACATGGAGAGGTGAGAGAGGAGTTGGCTGTAGTCCAAGATCATGGTTATACAAGAGAAGATACAATTAAAGATGGCTGGATTGGAAAGTCACCGTAGATGAGTTTGTAATCATTTTTTGGGTTTCTCTGGCACGTCTCCGCCTCCAAACTTAATGCGATACAATGAGATAGATAGCAGCAATATTAATAGTCTTATCTGTCAGTTTTTAATACAGCCATGCACCAAACAAACATTTTGTTAAACAATATTTTTACCTTATTTTCTTGTAAGAACTAGACGTCTTAAAAAAAAAAGTCCTTTTGTAAGATCATTAAAGATATATCTTTAATTTAGTATATTTCAGTTACACAACATTTTTGGTTTTATTCACATTGTTTTCTTATAAAGATGCACATTTGAATGCATTTAAAGCCCTGTTTGGAGTGAGGAGCCAGAGTTGAGAGTCCTCTTGGCACAGGAGTGTTTGAATTTAGACTCACAACTGCACTTCATGAAAATGACAGCTTCTTAGTCCCCTCTGAAAAGACGTAAATAAAAATCCATAAATGGAAAATTGCTGGAACACTGTATGTGGAATTACTGTGATCATCAGAGTTTTCGATATAAATGTTCGGAATGATGCACTTGTGTTTTTGCAGCCTTGTACTAAAATCTCTTTATGAAACATAGCACGGGACTGGATTCTGTTTGTGAACGGCTTCGAAGTCAATATGAAACACAACACATCTTACTTTTGCAATATGACGTATTTGCAAATCAAGGTTTTCTGTGACTGAAAACATTAGCATTTGTGCATTACATGCACGTTGTGTTATAATTGTGTTCAGTGTGTGTGTGTGTGTGTGTGTGTGTGTGTGTGTGTGTGTGTGTGTGTGTGTGTGTGTGTGTGTGTGTGTGCGTGTGTGCGTGTGTTAATGAAAATGTAAATTAGTTAAGGCATTAAAATGACCAATACATTTGTAACAGTATTGATTAATATTTGTTGCCATTAGTAAATAAAAAATACTGTTCATATTGTTCATTTCAGCTCAGGTACATTAAATACTGTAATATTAACAGATATAACTTTTGGTAAAGTATTTTTTAATGTTAGTTATTTTAATTATTGTAACTAACTTATGTTAAAGGGTTAGTTCACCCAAAAATGAAATTTATGTCATCAGCCTATTGATTCATGATTTGGATCGCGTGTCAAACTGCCAAACTGCTGAAATCACGTGACCGTGACATTGGCGATCCGAATCATGAATCAATACGCTGATTCATGATCGTTTGAATCTTTATTTGAGGTTTGAAAACAAGCACGGATGAGGAGACAATGCTGAATAAAGTTGTAGTTTTTGTTATTTTTGGACCAAAATGTATTTTCGATGCTTCAAGAGATTCTAATTAACTAGATGATGTCTCATATGGACTACTTTGATGAAGTTTTTATTCCTATTCTGGACATAGACAGTATAGTGTGCCTACACTTAGATACGCTGTCGGACTAAAGATAAAATATCTTAAACTGTGTTCTAAAGATGAACGGAGGTCTTACGAGTGTGGAACGATATTAGGGTGAGTCATTAATGACATCAATTCCATTTTTGGGTGAACTAACCCTTTAACTAATGGAAACTTATTATAAAGTGAAACAGAGTATACATGGGAAGAGCAGAAATCTGTATTAAGAAATGTAAATTGAATAATTTAAAGTTTATGTTGATTTGAAAAACATTTGTCATCCAATCAGATCGATCGATCGTGATAACACTTTTGTCCTTTGTGTGAGATGGAGTGTGTTGTATAACAAACAAACAGTTCTTGTGTAGGATGTTCTGTTCTGAGTAAAGGGGGACATCCTGATTCGTTCCTTTCCATTTTCTGACCTCTTTCAGCAGGCGCCAATCAGCCCACAGACATCTATTCACCATAATTACATGCTGTGTTTATCTATGTAGCACATGCTCCAGGATCGCTTCCATTTTCAGCAGTGGCTTTTGCAGAATTATAGCTTGATAATAATGAGAGTGACAGCCATTTCCATGCGTAACGGAGGCAAAAAACGCCCCTACTTCCATCCATATATCTATCAATCTATCCACTCTATGCAGCTTTATTGTTCTGACAAGAAAAGATCAAAACAGCTCTTGGTTGGACTAGAATGATCAGCATAGTGAAACTTTAGCTGTTTGTGTATTTATCATACATGACTGCAACCATTGGGTTATTGAAGGTTCCGGAATTATGTTCTGGAACAATTTAGGCCCTGTTTAGACCTGGTTTTAAGATGCGGTTTCGTAGATTGGATAACAAACGGATACTAAAATACAGGTGTAAATAGGGTCTAAAACGCTTTGAGCTTGTCCTTTTCACATTACCTCAAGAGGTCTTCAAAAACGCATTTGACGTAGTGTAAATGCTCATATGGTCCAATGCAGTCTACTCTGCTGACCTAATGCGTAAGTCCCAAGTTCATTTTCAAGATGAAAAATGTACTAAACACAATGTTCTCTCAACATTCCTGATTTCTAAAGCCAGGGGCACACTAGGCTGTTTTTGAGTGCCATCCAACTTAGTTTTTCCAGTGTGTTCAGCACCGTTGGCTCTATTCAGACGCCGTTGAGTTTTCTTTGGCCAATTCAACATGTAGAATCGCAGCTGGACCGTCAGTGAGAGAGAGAACTCTGATTGGCTGTTCATCTCACCAAACAAGTCAGTGCCCAAGAATAAGAGCAAAAGTGATCGCATGTAAGTCAAAACTGCACAAACAGAAGGCTTTTATAATTTAAACCATTTTAACTGAGCAACACTGCCTGAATATTTTCATAATAACATGAGCGAAGTGGAATAAAGAACATAATCAGCATGACTGATATTCAAAATGGTAAACAAGCGCTTTGTTTATGTTTTGTATACCTACAGTTTTACTTTCCTTTTTTGAATGACAAATATAGACAAATAAATCTGCTTAAATAGACATTTATCTCCTTTATACACAGAATGTGAGTGCTATAGTTGACAATCACCTGTAGTCCTTTTGGGATGTTCAGGTGCGAGGCAACAACACAGTCAGCTTTCATCAGCGCTAGTTCTTTAGCGTCAGTTTGGTGTGTCCCTAACACACACACACACACCACGTTAAGCGCAGTTCTCACACCTAAAAGAAAAAGAAAGCAGAAACGAATGCTGATGCTGAAGCTCTCCATTTGTTTTCTGTCATCTACTGTTGTGCTCATATGTAAATTGCACTCGCTTATTTTGTCCATTAAAAACGCATTAACTCGCCCATAGACCCTCCCCTTGAAGAAATCAGGACAAAAGTGGTCAAAAGTGGACAAAAGAGACGGATTAAAACACCAGGTCTAAACGGAAATGTCTACTTGTGATATGATCGACCAGAATGCATCTTAATACCATGTGTAAGCAGGGATTTAATCTAGTGGCATCAGCAGTGAAGTCTCTTACTGATAGGGAGGGTTGTGTTACCTTTTAAAACTTTTATTCCCTACTTAAGAACAACTAAGCTACCTAATTAACTCTGAAATGCCTAATAGGTATTTTGAAGATCAAACAAAATCTTTTGCAAGGAGTAGTGGATGGTGAGGCACTCTGTTTGCGCTCATGAATGGCTGCATTGGTTTGTTTTAGAATAAAGGATTGTGGGTAGAGTTGCCTCAGGCTGGTGCCACAGTGGGTCCACATCTCTCAATTATCTCTTACATGGAGAACTAAAAGCAGCCCTTTTCTTTTGTAGCGTGCAGTCACAGACTGCTAGGAAATTGTCCAGAGATGTATTATGACGCTCATAGTGTCAATGACGCTCAAACGTGCTCAATAAATGTGAACATTTGATGGTTACTTTTAAAAGCATATTTCAGTTTTTACACATATACTAGGGTATGTGTACAGAGTACTTGTCTCTTAATGAGTCATGGCTGTGTTTTGGGCATAACGTGCATTAAACCAATCAGAATCTCATTTCCTGTTCCTTTTAAAAGCCAGTTGTGCTCTCACCATGGTGGATTCTCTATTTACATGAAGGACTATAGACCCTCAACCTGACAAGTCAGTTTAAATATGAATGTAATGCCACAAATGGTTAAATAATTAGCCAATTTCATTCGTCATTACTGCAAATAGGTAATTCTGATACAAAACCAATTCCCAAAAAGTTGGGGCACTGTACAAATTGTGAATAAAAACAGAATGCAATGATGTGGATGTTTCAAATGTCAACATTTAATTCAGAATAAACTAATATTGTACCAAATCTCTAGATGACATAGATGACCTATCAAATGTTTAACCTGAGAAAATGTATAATTTTAAGGGAAAATAAGTTGATTTAAAATTTCATGGCATCAACACATCTCAAAACAGTTGGGACAAGGCCATGTTTACCACTCTGTGACATCTGGGGACTGAAGAGACAAGATGCTCAAGTTAAGGAATATTTATTTATTTATTTATTTATTTATTTATTTATTTATTTATTTATTTATTTATTTATTTATTTATTTATTTATTTATTTATTTATTTATTTATTTATTTATTTATTTATTTATTTATTTATTTATTTATTTATTTGTCTCTGTGACATCTGGGGACTGAAGAGACAAGATGCTCAAGTTAAGGAATATTTATTTATTTATTTATTTATTTATTTATTTATTTATTTATTTATTTATTTATTTATTTATTTATTTATTTATTTATTTATTTATTTATTTATTTATTTATTTATTTATTTATTTGATAGGGACAGATACCACCAACATAGATCATTTAAATTAAACAATCTGATGTCTGTATCACAGTGTATATAGCCAAAGGCTAATTTGCAACACTTGTCCCTAGAAGGGCCTTTATCAATCAAATACAATAAATACAAAAAAGTATCTAAAAACTGATTCATACATTAATAAAACTCAATAATACTCTATAACTTCCAAACATACACAATATAATCACAATATTATAAATAATAGAAATGTTGTCCCATTGTTGTCTAATACAGGCAACAGTTGCTCAACTGTCTTAGGTCTTCTTTGTCGCATCTTCCTCTTTATGATGCGCCAAATGTTTTCTATGGGTGAAAGATCTAGATTGAAGGCTGGCCATTTCAGTACACAGATCCTTCTTCTACGCAGTCATGATGTTGTATTTGACACAGTATGTGGTCTGGCATTGTCATGTTGGAAAATACAAGGTCTTTCCTGAAAGAGACAACATCTGGATGGGAGCATATGTTGTTCTAGAACTTGTTTCAGCATTGATGGTGCCTTTCCAGATGTGTAAGCTACCCATGCCACACACACTCATGCAACCCCATACCATCAGAGATGCAGGCTTCTGAACTGAGCACTGATAACAACTTGGGTTGTCCTTGTCCTCTTTAGTCTGGATGATATGGCATCCCAGTTTTCCAAAAAAGAACTTCAGATTTTGTTTCATTTAACCACAGAACACTTTTCCATTTTGACACTTTTTCTAGTTTAACGATGGGAAAAATGGTCAGCGCACCAGGCTCAGTTTAAATACGTGTGTATTGCCGCGACTGGCTAAATAATTAGCCAATTTCATTCGTCAGTTCTGCAAATAGGTCATTCTGATACAAACCCGATTCCAAAAATTTTGTGACACTGTACAAATTGTGAAAATTGAATTAAATTTAAATTACCCTTGGGGTGTAGTGGCTTAGTGGTTCATGTAGATTTTTTACAAACTATGGTTTGATCCCCAGTTCAGATTTGATCCCCAGTCCATAAGCAAGACACCTAACCCCAGCTGCTCCCCACGAGCTGGATGGAGCCTTGCATGGCTGACACTGTCAGTGTATGAATAAGAGAATGAATGGGTGAATGTGAGGTAACATGTAAAGCACTTTGGATAGCCATGAGTCTGTTAAAAACCCTATATAAATGCAGTCTATTTACCATGATAACTTCAAACTCTGCAATTTCTCTCTGAGAAACTTATTTCTGATATTGCTCCACTAATTTTCACTGCAGCATTGGGGGAATAGGTGATTTCTTTTTATACTCAATCATGTTGCCAATTGACCTAATAAGTTGTAAATTGTTCCTCCAGCTGTTTCTTATACAGTATGTAAATGTAACTTTTCCATGGGTGAACAGATGGGCGTGAGTGTATTTCTGATTTAAACAACGTGAGCACTGGATGTAAAAATGATAACTGCGTCGAGCTGAAACCAGCAAAAAATGCCTGGCATCGCATTGCACTGGTTGTATGATAGGGCCCTGTGTGTGCTAAGCTCGCATATGAGCCTAATTAGTTTGTTCACAAGGTGACAAAACTGGCTATAGACATTGTTTCACAGTCAGAAGAGACAAAATCAAGAAACTACTGGAAGCACAACAGCTGCCTTGTGTTTATGAGGGCATTAACAGATACACTTGCAATAATAAGAGTGTACAATTATTAAATGGATTCCGTCTTAATGGGACAATAAAAGCCCTCCCTACACAGACACCCAAAAATGCTTTTATTATTAACCACATTATTTCCAGAAACAAACTTTGTTTTAGAACATTTTCCTTAATTTTTATTGATGAAAAAACAAAAAAGTTTGCTGTAGGTGAAAAAGAACAAGTAGTCTAATATTTGTCAGTGAAGAACCGTAAATTGACATTCCTAGAATTCCCAGATTTTTTTTTTTCATTTAATCATTTACGTTTCTAAGCTAAAATGTTTTTGTTTGTTTTTTACTGTAAAGTTGTTGCAGATACAGCTTGCATTTTTTTACTGTACGTTTTGCAGGTTTTATTTAAGCTGAACAATCCATGTGATAGCCTCAAGTACGTTTTTTTGTGGAGTCTATAACTTGGCAGTCATTTTTTATTCTGCCGTCTTTTCTTTCTAAATGTTTACCCAGCTAAAAGTGCTAAACAGCTGCTGATAGTGCTCATGTTGATGACGTAAATGTATCAACATTAATTCCTGGTTACTACCTCCAGAAATAAAGACTGGTAAATTTTCCGAGCTTGTTACTTTTTTCTCTCAATAGCAACTAGTTGTAATTGTGAAGTATTGTTCCCTTTCAGTCGGTCACGTTCGGCGTACGTCGGACTTTGACCAATGAATTGAGATCCCAATTCTTTGGTCAAAGTCCGACGAACATCTCCATTCCCTTCTTCAGGGAACGAGGGTTACATACGTAACCGAGACGTTCCTTTTCAGTCGGTCACGTTCGACGTACGTTGGACTTTGACCGACAAATTGGGATCTCAAATCGTTGGTCAAAGTCCAACGTATGACGAACGTGACCGACTGAAAGGGAACGAATGTTACATACGTAACCGAGACGTTAAACAAGCTATCTGTCACCATAATACCAGCTTATTATTTTCTAATGGTTGTTGTGACCTTCATTGTGTCTGAACCTCTGCCAGAATGGGCTTTTTGTCACTGCCTGGGGTCATTGATGTCTATTGATCTGAATCCCTCAAGGCTTTTGGCTGACCCTCATTAGATGACTGTCATAACCTTTAATTTGATGCCATCGGGATGTTGAGAGAGTGTAAAACCTCTTTAACTAGCAAGTAGTTTGGGATACATGCATAAACCTTGGTCCATGCGAGATGCAACCTTTCCTTTTTAGACCAAGGAGGTCTAAATTACCTGGCAGGCCTATATTAGTTTGCATCTGAATAGCCCTTCACTAGCGACAGAAAGAAAAAGCTAAGTATCCTCCAAGTTGGGGCTTATTTCTCTAAGGATGTCTTCAAGACATCATTCAATCATCCTGCAAGTAAAAAAAAAATCATCTAAATAATGAGATCCAATCATTGTGGATGAAATTAAATCCCAGATGGGCATTTTTTTTTCATGCTCGCTGAAAAGATCTAATGGCACTTTTGGATGAGCTGATATTTTTTCAAGCTAGTTTTCCTGTTCTGTCAGGCACTATTAGAGTCACCCATTCCTTCCCCGTCAGACTAGGGCCATTTATGATGAAGCTGTCTCTAAAATACACATATTTGAGTTAGCCACGCTTGGCGGGACAGAAAAGCCGACTAAGCCAGCTGTAGTGCGTTTAAAGAAAGCCGTTATTGTGGAAAGACAGACTATGAGAGCATCCCTGAGGATGTCAGGGTGTCAGATCTGGACGACAGCAGAGCTAATTGGAGAGAAAATGCTAAGAATATTGCATGAACTCCACTTATGTCCCATGAGAACTTCCATCGGTGGATCGGGGAATAGCAGGTCTTAATAGAACTGTCACGGTTTTCCTCGCAGTTTAAGCCCAGTGCTGTTATTAAGACCTTTTTTAAGTAAAGGTGTGCTAGGTCAAATTTATTCTGAGAAGGTTGTGGAATAAATTTCCCATCACTGAAAAATAAAAGATATTGGCAGTGTTATCGCAGTGACATTTTTTAAGAGAAATGTCGTTTAGTAAAAAAATCCTACAAACTTGTCACAGCAAAGACTCATGCTAGGGCATTAAAGGTGGGGTACGTGTTACTTCAAAGCCGTTTTAGAAAACGGACTTGGGCCGGGACCAATAACAAACTTGTAGCCAATCAGCAGGTAAGGGGCGTGTCTAATAATGATGGTGAGATGAGAGGCTCAGTTCTCGTCATTATTCAAAACACACATGACAGACATTAGCTGCAAATTTATATATGCTGGCTTCTACTTGAATATGCTCGTGTGTCATGTTCGCTTGTTTGTCCATTTGCGATTGGATTGTCGCTCACTTCAGCGATGATAAAGACCCGTTCATTTCCACACCGTATGGAGCATCTAAATCTCCTCACTGTCTGTTTCAAGCGTCAGCTCACAAAATGTATCAACAAGTAAGATACTATACTCTTCATATATGTTTGTTTCCTCTTTTCATGATCTATATAATCCTAATCCGGTCATAATTGTAATATGTCGTTAGCGAGACTGTCGTGCTCGTGTACTATCGAGTTGTCATGAGAACGGTTTGTGTTTTTGTGATCGCTATAACTCTCTAATCTGGTCATAATTGTAATATGTCGTTAGTTGGACTGTCGGCTCGTGCGCTATCGAGTTGTCATGAGAACGGTTTGTGTTTTTGTGATCGCTATAAAACTCTAATCTGTTTATAATTTTAATATGTCGTTAGTTGGACTGTCGGCTCGTGCGCTATCGAGTTGTCATGATGTTTGTGTTTTTGTGATCGCTATAAAACTCTAATCTGGTCATAATTGTAATATGTCGTTAGTTGGACTGTCGGCTCGTGTGCTATCGAGTTGTCATGAGAACGGTTTGTGTTTTTGTGATCGCTATAAAACACTAATCTGGTCATCTTGTGTGCTATCGAGTTGTCATGTGTTTGTTTTGGTGATTTGAAATATCAACAACGGTTACCAGAAAGCACTAATCCCACCTTTTATAAAGTTGATCAAATTTACTTTTTTGCAGTTCAATCTCTTAAAAATCACTGTCTCTTCTGGGAGAAAACAATGCAAAAATACTGATGACTCATTCTGCACTAGACTGAATTGAATTTATTAATAGGATTAACCCCTTGAGATGTACCATCTCGTTTTCGAGGGGGTCCTAATGTACAATCAAGACATAGTTACAAATCAATTACAAATACAATTAACAACAAAACAAAACAAACAATTATATATATACTCTATATATATATATATATATATATATATATATATATATATATATATATATATATATATATATATATAGTACACATATATACACACACATTAAAAAAAGATACATTTTTGTCCAATTAAATGCTGTCTAAAATGTAGCTTAAATAGAACCCAGTCACTCATACTCGTCTGATTGACAGCTCCAGTGATTGTTCTTTGCTTACTTTCTATATAATAATTAGTATAATTTAATTACAGTTTAAATAACAGATTTCCTCTCACTAAGAGACGTAAAGTGAATTTGACAGTTTTGTCACTGGTTTGACTTACTGACACATAAACAAAGAACATCTGACTATACATGAATCATTACATAACAGAAATCACTGGTCTCAGATCAGACATTAAAATGAACAAGGTTAATTGTTTATGTTGTGGCATTACTGTTCAGTCCATACCATAAAAGTCTGTATGCAAAGACTGCTGTGAAATTGAGACTGATTTACCAGAATCCACAGTGAAATGTACTGAATAGATTGACTGAGTCATTCACTTTGTTAAAAAAAAAAAAAAAAAAAAAAAACTATATCCATAGCATTAGGATCCTTTGGAAGGTAATGTAATGTCTAGCCCATCATGTATCGCTCTTGTCTCCTCGTCATCTCACTAACACTCCAGTGGGCGGGCCCAAAGGTACAATGTTGAAGTAGGCATCGATCTTCTTCTATCTTTCACCAAGATAAGCACATTCCACAACGAGCCATTCTCTGGGCTTGGCTATAATAAAAGTTTTTGGACTAACAAGGAAGTTTTCAGTTCTGAACAGGATATTCTTATAGTTTGATGACCTCTTATTTTCAAAAGCTCAAAGAAAATTAGATTTCCCAGTTCAAGACCCCTTTCAAAAATATGTTCATGACAGTGTGCTCTCTTCTTAAATTGTTCTCCTGGAACAATTTGTCCCAAGAACTTTTTCCTTCCAGACCTGCTGTCTGTGTTTCCATCATGGTCTAAAGAACTGTGAAGATTAGTCTGGTGACGTAGGACTGCTTTCCAATTTACAGTATGTTCAGCTCCCAAATCCCACCTCTGAAAGTTCCTGAACTTTGCAAAAGTACTACCTCGTGAGCAGCGCCGTTTTGAGGGGGAAATAATACTTAATTTAGACTCTGGTTTCTACAGTCGAAACACACAGAGTACCAACCCAAAGTCCCTTGTTCCTGTAGAAAGTTCTTGCGGTGGAAACTTGTCTTTAAATGGCCTTTTATTTCATTAATATATTATCTGCAAGTGCAAGTAAGAAAATATATATTTTAGAATTTTTTATATACTGTTCCAATTTAAAGTTTAATTCAAGTGTGCATTCATTACATTCGTTCCCGCAATGTTTGCTACTAGAAAAAGCTATAATTTCACATTATTGACACTACTTTTAGGATCCTCCCGACACTGCATGTGAGCAATCACTGGAAATACATCTCTAAACCACCTAAGATGAAGATAGCAAAATTGTGACAACATTAGAGACCAAAGTAAGATAAGCACCTACAATTTCAGGCATTACTCTTCACCGAGATAAAGATATCGGCCAAAACCAGCCAAGGCATGTCAAATGAAAGATTGTTCCTAGAGTGTGCTATAACTTTTGCTTTTGTTTTTGTCCTTAACCTCACATTTTTCTTTAAAAGCTTCCAGAGTTGACTCCGTCGTTCCTATTTTTTGTGTCTATGAGAGCATATACGCGCACATCTTGCTACAGATGTTTAAAAATATTCACTCTACTTTATCTTTTTGTTATCTTTCTTCCTTCCAGGGCAAGAGCGAATAGGATTAGACTCCAAATATGAGCAGGAAGGGAAGGTGCAGTTTGTGATCGACGCGGTGTACGCCATGGCCCACGCCCTGCACAACATGCAGAAGGACCTTTGTCCCGACCAGTCAGGCATTTGTCAGGAGATGGAGCATGCTGGTGGCAAGAAGCTGCTGAAGTATATCCGGTCGGTCAGCTTCAATGGTGAGTTGACCAAAGCACAAAACATCAGATACCATACTAAATCTATCATGTCATGCCCACATCTATTAATTCAGTTAACTTTATTTTCGAGACGTTGTTACTGCGTGATTACATACGGAGTGTAATTATTTAACTACATGTCCTTATTTTAGTGTCCTTACAATAATAATTATGCATCATTTACTGTTATTACTAAAGTATGTATATGTAACATGTAACCAAGCCACATTAAAAATAAAATGTTACCAATAATTAATTTAACACTCAAACACATACATCGGGTCTTTAGTGACCCAGGATGTCATTCACTAGACAACCACCTTCTTAGTATTCCTCAATCAATTCATTATAAACAATATAACAAGAAAAAAATCTTAGATTATTTTTTTGTTTTGTTTTAAGTTTAAAAGAATGCCTGTTTTTCTAATATCTTTGTGGTAAAAATGATATCGGGTTGTCAACGACCCGAGGTGTGTAACAGTGTAAGTATTTTTTTTCTGCACAACAATAATTGCATCTTTGTTGACTGAATATGTGAAATTCACCTTTTTTCCACAAGAAGGCAATATCAGATACACAATGATAAAGTGACATTTCACTCATAATTACTGCAGGCAGAAAACAAAAGAATAGGAAGAATCATCAACAAAACTTTAAATGGATCAACTATTTAACGCAATCAAATATTAGTGTCACTGTCCAGGGTATTCTCACAAAAATGCGTATAAATAGTACGAGTGTGCAATGTCGTGGAATGTATACGCCAAAACTCATTTTGGCGTGTCTATGGCACGCTGTTTTCCGCGTGCATATGATACGCATTTTATGGCGTATTATACATACGAACCCCCCATCCCACCACCCTAAACCTACCCAAGAGCGTGTCATATATACGCCCCACCACCCTAAACCTACCCAAGCGCGTGTCATATATACGCCCCACCACCCTAAACCTACCCAAGAGCGTGTCATATATACGACCCACCACCCTAAACCTACCCAAGCGCGTGTCATATATACGCCCCACCACCCTAAACCTACCCAAGCGCGTGTCATATATACGCCCCACCACCCTAAACCTACCCAAGCGCGTGTCATATATACGCCCCACCACCCTAAACCTACCCAAGCGCGTGCCATATATACGCCCCACCACCCTAAACCTACCCAAGCGCGTGTCATATATACGCCCCACCACCCTAAACCTACCCAAGTGCGTGTCATATATACGCCATAAAGTGCGTATCATATGCACGCGAAAAACAGCGTATCATATGCACGCCAAAATGAGTTTTGATGTATACATTCCATGACATTGCACACTCTTACTATTTATACGCATTTATGTGTGATCGGGTTGCACTGTCACTTGTGGATCTGGTAAATAAGCTGTCAGTGATCAAAATGTAGATTTTTGAAGATGTATTGTTTTGAGAATATGTTTGAGATTATGATTATGTGGCAGATGTTGAATATACTGAAATGAGATCAGATGAGGACAGTGATGAGGGGATAAAACATCTGCTCAAACTGAACCCTTCCAAGCTCCAAAAGGGAAAGACATATGCTTTATTTTATTCTTCTGTAATAGTTTATTTTCTTATATCAGGAGAGTTTTATATTATCGAAACAGGTTCATCTGTCCATCCGTGTTAGATATAGATCCGGGATTTAAAAAAATCAAATTTTTAGATTAAAATGCAATCCAATCCAATGAATACAATTAATACAATAAGTTTACTACTTCTTTATAAAGAAAATGGTTATAAAGGAAAACATAAAATAGGTTTGTCATAATCTTTTATGATAATTTCTTTACAAAAAAAACAGCAATATTTGTCATATGGTGCATCCAAAACAAAGACATAAAACATCAAGTGATATCAGAGAGAGAACGCTTGCAGACATTCATGTAAAAAAAAAAAAAAAAAAAATATGGTAATTTTATTTGTTATATGACAAGGCAAGGGTAGTTCAGGTTGTAAAAGTCATTTGGTAACTCCCCCAAAGCGCAATGATATTAATTGACTAAAAATGTATGTCTTTGTTAATATATTTGAAAGCATGTTTGTTTGTTTGTTTAGAAACAATGATACATTTTTACATTATGGTTCTGCAACATACAATTTTAATTAATTTCACTTTTAAACAGTTTAAAGCAGTGTTGTTTAATTGCATTTTTTTTTAAAGTTTTAATAATTTAGTTACGTTTTTGCTATTTGTATTTTATATATATATATATATATATATATATATATATATATATATATATATATATATATATATATATATATATATATATATATATATATACAGTCACAGTTTTGTATTAATTATTGTTATAGTTATATTATGATATTGATAAACTAAATGGAAATGAGAAATGTGCCTTGGTAACTGTACATTTTTAAAATATTTTATTCATTTCATTAAACGTTATTTTATGTCAAGAAAGAATATTTTATTTTATGGTTTTAATTGTAGTTTTAAATAATTATTATACATTTAAATGTGTTTTAAACTTGATTAAATGAAACCAACATGATTTTAGAAGACTGCATTTAAAGTTTTTGCATTTTCCAGGCTTTACAGACTGTTTGTTTCCTGGCTATCACCAGACCAGAACATTGGTCTTGGGAGTCTGCTCTGTATTTTCTACTGCACAAGAGGTGTGATAAACGAGCATTATTTGAATGACTCTGTATGCAATTGGATAGTCCTTCAACTAATCATACCACAATGACCCATCGCTCTATCCGTCATCGTGTTAAACCCACCAATGGGGTACCAGGTGGATACGCCAGTCTGTGATGTATAGGTTTCCAGACTGATTTGCAGGCCGAAGATCAGGTCTAGGTCTTACCCAGTCTAGACTGTTGAACCAATCTCAAGCAGATTTCTTCTCTGCCGGTGGACACACAACAATATACATTTCTCTTTGAAGCAACCTTTGTTTCTGCTTCTTATGTTGGACTTTCTGAATACTTTATATCTCACATATCCCAAACCTGCCTTTGTCTTGGACCTTTGAAAGAGGAAACTTTCAAGAAGAAAGTAAATCTCTCATTAATGCGTCTTAATGAAGTGAAACTTTTGTAGTCCTGCACCGGGGCAATGTTAGATCAAAGTGTAATCGCACCTTTGATGTGTATGTGATGGTGAGGAAATACTATTTGGGGTAAATATGTGATCTAACTTAAGGCCTGGTGAACAGAATTTAATTCATAGAAAACCAAGGCAGATGACAAAAACGGTAATGAAGTCAGCAAAAATGTATGCCACCAAACAACATGAATTCTATTAGTATTTGTAACGTTTTTTTTTTTTTTACAGTTTGAAAAAAAACTAAAATACTGAAACATGCAATAGTTCAACATTTAATTGTCTTAACCTCATTTATTATTTCTATAATAAAATAATTTTACAAATGTATGAATTTGTTTTCCAAGCTGTCAAATATACTGTAGTTACATGTACATTTTGTAAAATATCTAATGTTAATAGTTGTGCCAATAGTTTGATCAAATGTTTACCATCACTGAAAAGTCTTATGAGTATCCGTATCATTTTATGGCCTGAAAAGTATTGGCCAGAAAATAGAAATCAAAGCTACACTATTGCCAAAAACTGCCTTTACATGCACATTAACTTTAATGACATCCCATTCTTAATCATAGGGGTTAATATAGAGTTGGCCCTTTGCAGCTATAAAAGCTTCAACTCTTCTGAGAAGGCTTTCCACAAGATTTAGGAGTGCAGTATGGGAATTTTAGACCATTCTTTTAGAAGCCCATTGTGACGTTGTGAGGACAGCCTTTCATTGGAATTAAGGGACCAAGCCCAACCGCTGAAAAACTGTACCACACCATAATCCCCCCTCCTCCAAACTTTACATTTGGCACAATACAGTCAGACAAGTTCCGTTCTCAGACAGAGAAGCATGATTAGTCACTCCAGAGAACACGTCTCCATTGCTCTAGAGGCAGGTGGTGGTGTATTGCATCCAATGCATTGCACTTGGTAATGTAAGGCTTGGAGAAGCTGTCTGGCCATGGAAACCCATTCCATGAAGCTCTCTATGCACTGTTCTTGAGCTAATCTGAAGGAGTCATGAAGTTTGGAGGTCTGTAGATATTGACTTTGCAGGAAGTTGGCGACTTCTGTGCACTGTGCGCCTCAGCATGCGCTGACCCCACTCTGTGATTTTACGGTGCCTACTACTTCATGGCTGAGTTGCTGTTCCCAATTGCCTCCACTTTGTTATAATACACTAACAGTTGATCGTGGAATATTTAGTAGGGAGAACTAAATATTTTATTTTATTTTATTTTATTTTATTTTACTCACCTGTGGCCATGGAAGTGATTGGAACTGGATTCAATAATCTGGAGGGGTGTCCCAATACTTTTGGTAATATAGTGTATTTAATACATGCACACAAACACACACACACACACACACACAGACACACACACACACACACACACACACACACACACACACACACACACACACACACACACACACACACACACACACACACACACACACACACACACACACACACACACACACACACACACACACACACACACACACACATGTTGGTCTATGTGGTTTACAGGGACTCTCCATAGGCGTAATGGTTTTTATACTGTACAAACCGTATTTTCTATCCCCTTACAGTGCCCCTGCCCCTAAACCTACCCATCACAGGAAACATTCTGCATTTTTACTTTCTCAAAAAAACTCCCTATGTGTGATTTATAAGATGTTTTCCCCATGGGGACCTAAAAATGTCCCCACAAGGATAAGGATTTCGGATATTGCCATCTTTGTGGGGACATTTTGTCCCCACAAACACACACACACACACACACACACACACACACACACACACACACACACACACATGTCTGGTTTACTATCTCCCCTTACACTAACTAACTACAGACTGTATTATGAAATTAAAATTTTATATTTTAATATTCCATTTTACCTTTTCACTCAAATTTAATTGGAAAACATGAAAAATTCAAAATGGAAGCTGATATTTGATATTGTTTATAGTAGCATAGTAATACTTGTTCAATGTTTATAATTTACGACCATTGCCTACCTACACAATAAGAAAATCTCCCCACTGGCATGCATATATAATTCATATACATATTCATAATGTATACATGGATGACTTTTTCCTGTGAAATGCAATGTTCAGCTTTCACAGTAAGAACATTTATGAATGGATCTTATATAAATGTTTTAAGACATAAAAATCGGGATGAATCCTCATAGAATATTGAATATATATTTGTATTTATCATAAATAACATTACATATGCCTCTTCACTTCAGACACTTCACTGAATCATAAACTTTTGTATATCTATTAAATTGTACATGCACACAGTGGATTTGGTTTTAGAAATCCTCCATACTTGTACATATACATATACACATTGTGCATATAATTATCTGGATAGATGCAGGTTATGAATAAAATATAAATGCTATAATGATCTAGTTCAAGCAATATATAAACTAGTAATAAAGCCAGTTTAAACAATTTAGCACATAAGAAATTGCATTAAAGGAGAAATAATGAAAGTCCATCAAGTCATTTCACTCGACCACATTTCAAATTTCAGTCAAAGCAAGTACAGCTTCAATCTCTTTGAATGAGGAGACATCAAATTCTCCAAAGCTCTTCGCGAAACTTATGATTGCTTTTTCCAGATTCATTTATTGATGGAAATGTAACCTGTTAATCTAATAACTCTTCTTATTGATGAAATGATGCAGTTTTTTATGTCTGCTGGTTATTTTGGCATGTTATCTCTTGTGATGAAAGGATGAAAGATGGCAATAAAAAAAAAGAAAGAACACACTGCTTGAAGTTGAGCAAATTACGTTTCTGGCATTTTTTCAAAGGGTTCCTCCAGCGAGAACATAAAAAAAGATTCAGAGGCTCCTCGCGTAATTAATATACTTAAGAAGGTCTCGTCCAAATCTAATATCTACAGTGCAATTTATGTTGAGTAGCTTAGAAGTTCACCGTGAATTCATTGCTGTGACATGACATAACTGGGACATTTTGCTACTGTGTTAAGACATGCGTGAGGTGAAAAATGAAGCATAAATGATAAAACTCGACACCTGGTAAATAAAAGCATATATCATTGAAGAATTTTAATGTGTTATAGCAGCAAAAGAGCTGCAACGTTTCAGAAAAAGTTTTTCAGGCCCTCATCCGCTTCTTAAGTGTTGCTAGCCTGTCGTTTTTCTTTAGCTGTTGTAGTTTTCATTGTCTTCGTTCACCCCGAAGTCTATTAGTAGAATAAAGCATTTCTTCCTTCTTCCCAGGATGCCCTTTTAACAGCAACACGAACAAAGAAAATAAACCTAAAAAGCAGCGGGTGATGCCAAAGTGACTGGATAATGAAAGAACTAAAATAAAAACCAGAGGTTTTTTTTTTTTTTTATTTTTTTTTTTTTTGTCCTCCCATGTTGCTTAATGTGACACAGCTGTCGATCTTTTGTATTTCTGCTGAATCCCGCCTTTATCACTTCTAACATGTTTTCCCCTTTTCTGAAGTAGAGCCTATTTAAAAGAAACTACTTGGGTCTGGATTACATTTGGAACAATCAAGTATTTGTCTACCGAATTAAAGTCATGTTGTGACCAACCAAATCATGTGGTGAAACTTTCAACAGGAATTTACATTGTAGAGAGGAACCTTGACTCCCATCATAACTGTGATAGATAGACAGACAGACAGACAGACAGACAGACAGACAGACAGACAGACAGACAGACAGACAGACAGACAGACAGACAGACAGACGATAGATATACAGACAGACAGACAGACAGATGATAGATATACAGACAGACAGACCAATAGAGATATACAGACAGACAGACAGACAGACAGATAGATAGATAGATAGATAGATAGATAGATAGATAGATAGACAGACAGACAGACAGACAGACAGACAGACAGACAGACAGACAGACAGACAGACAGCTAGATAGATAGATAGATAGATAGATAGATAGATAGATAGATAGATAGATAGATAGATAGATAGATAGATAGATAGATAGATAGATAGATAGACAGACAGACAGACAGACAGACAGACAGACAGACGATAGATATACAGACAGACAGACAGACAGACAGACAATAGATATACAGACAGACAGACAGATAGATAGATAGATAGATAGATAGATAGATAGATAGATAGATAGATAGATAGATAGATAGATAGATAGATAGATAGATAGATAGATAGATAGATAGATAGATAGATAGATAGATAGATAGATAGATAGATAGATAGATAGATAGATAGATAGATAGACAGACAGTTAGCTAGATAGATAGATGGATAGATAGATAGATAGATAGATAGATAGATAGATAGATAGATAGATAGATAGATAGATAGATAGATAGATAGATAGATAGATAGATAGATAGATAGATAGATAGATAGATCTTATAGACAGACAGACAG